>NW_006399885.1:465119-488790 GCF_000299155.1 Elephantulus edwardii | reverse complement strand
GGATTTTAAACATTTCTTCATGTGTTTGTTTGCCATCTGAATGTCTTTGGTGAAATGTCTATTCATTCCTGTGTGCATTTTGTGATTGGGTTGTTTACTTTTTTCTTGTTGAGGTGCTGGAGTAGTCTATAAATTTTAGATATAAGTCCCTTATCAGATATGACATTGCCAAATTTTTTTTCTCAGCCTTTCTGGTTTCTTCTGATCCTGTTGAAGAAGCTTTTTTGATGTCCCTCATGTATTTTTTGAGAAAATCTCTCCCAGTAACCTTAGGAAACCATCATAATAAACATAATAAAATATAATAAAATGAATGGGTTTACTGTTTTATCAGGACATCTAAAAATGAAAATGACACTGTTTTTTTTTCTTTTTCTTTCTATGAATACATGACAAAAAGTACAATTTTGTTCTGTTGCTTTGATTCATGTTGAACTGTCAATGATTTTATTCATCCTTGCTTTTGTATCATTAGTACAGATGTTGCCATACTGGTAAAGGGAATCTGTATACTAGTTCAAAACTATTCTCCTAATAATCAGTACCCCTATTTTTTGGTTTTCAATACAGTGTTGAATAGAAGTGGTGAGAGTATAAAGCCATGTCTCAGTCTCAGCTACAGAGGAAGGAGCCAGCATTTCATCTCTTAAGTACTTTTTTTTTCACTTCTTGCTGTTGAGTCGGAATCAACTCATAACTGACTCTCCAAAGGGTTTTTGGAGTGTCTGGACATCACAAAAAACTGTATTGTTCATCTTTCTCCCAATGAGCCATTGGTGGATTTGCAATGCCAGAGAAGCACCACTTTTGGGTTAACAGTACTATCTTACTCACTACACTGCCAGATTTCCCTAAATATACTATTAGCTCATGTAAAAAAGAATTAGTTTTGTACTTATAATCTGTTTGATAGCTATTTTTAGTGGTTTATAGTTTTTATAAAAGACTCCTCAAGGATATCTATATAAGTAAGTTTTACACACTTGTCTTATCTTCATGAGAAATACTTCTAAGGGTAGAAAGGCTAAGAGATGAGGGGGGGGTTTTGGTGTTTTGTTTTTATTATTAATTTCAATGAAAATTTACACATTTTCATTCATTTGGATTTCCATTCATTCATTGTTGCACTTTTCTCCCCTCCTAATCTTCCCCTCTAGTACACTAACCTCTTGGAAAAGTAAAAGAAAAATTCTTTCATTGTTTTACAATCCCTCCCCTGAGGTTCACTCTACTATACAGCCTTCACTCTGGACTCCTGTCATGACAAAAATCCCTAATAATTTTCCCTGTTAAACAGTTTTCTCCCTCTGTTTCAATGCAGTATACATTATTGAACCCATCCTTCTCAGTCTCCTCCCAACCACGAGGTCAGTCCTGCTTTACAATAGTGGCACCATGCAGTATTTGTCCTTTTGTGACTGAGATCATTTAATTCACTCAGCATAATGTCCTCCAGGGTCACCCATTATGAATAATATTGCATGAGTTCCTTGTTTTTCAATGCAGCATAGTATTCCATGTGAATATACCACAGCTTCTCTAGCCATTCATTTGTTGATGGGCACTTGGGTTGTTTCCAACTCCTTGCTATTGTGAACAAAGCAGTGATAAACATGGGTGTGCATATATCTGCTTGGTTGTCAGTAATGGTCTCTTTGGGGTATATTCCCAGTAGTGGAATTCCTGGGTCAAATGGTATCTCTATTTACAACTTTTTGAGAAAGCGCCATACCACCCTCCACAGTGGTTGCACCATTTTACACTCCCACCAACGGTGAATAAGTGTTCCAGTTTCTCCACAACCTCGCCATCATTTGTTGCTTGCTGTTATGTTAAATTTTGCATTTCTGACTGGGGTGAGATGATATCTCCTAGTTGTTTTGATTTGCATCTCTCTTAGAGCTAGCAATTTTGAACATTTCTTCATGTGCTTGTTAGCCATCTGAATATCTTCCTCAGTGAAAAGACATGAGTTTTAACATGGTTTTTAATGTTTGCTCTTTCATATTTATCAACTATCTATTAGTAGAGGCAGCATTTGTTTATGGATTAAGAATTAATCCTGAGAAAAACATATAAAAGCAGAATTTAAGATTTCTGTATGAACAAAACCAGACTTTGCCATATATTTTCTATCTTTGTAATAATTTTTTTTTCAGTCTTGTGAAGTAGTTAGAAATGGTGCTTTAAATAAGGACTGTGGATTAACAGGGTAGTTTTGTATTTAAAAGCATAAGATAAAATATAAAAAACTTATCTCTATACTGTACTATCTATTTAGAGCTTTATATATATCTATGCTGTCTCTTCTATAAATTTAGTTACAAAAATACAGTAATAACTTTCTGTTTACATTATGGGAATGATTGATAGTTGATAAGGTTGTTTAAAAGCAGTTTTAATTACGATTGGATTTATTTTTATTCTCACTAGTCCTTTACCTCATTATTTTAGAATAACAATATTTCTGTGGAGCTTTTTTTAATCACGTAAAAGCTACAGCAGAAAGCATTAATGACTTAATTGACACTTGTTCGGTATTAATTTTTTCATATTTTATTTAAGTTAGGAAGCTCTGGTGGCCTTGTGGTAAAAAGTCACACTCCCAACCCAGAAAACATGATTCTGTAATCCAGCAGCTTCTCCAGGAGAGAGAGATGACCATTCTCCACTCATGTGATTTAGAGCCTCTGAAACCCACTATATAGTCAGCTATAGCCGGTTCTAACTTGACATCATATAACAACATTTAAACTACTTTGTGATGTATGACAATTTTCTTTTCATGAAATATGGATATAGAACATTCTTAAGTCCTATATTTATTTAGAGGGCCAAAAGTTACTGAAATTAAAAACTCCTTGAGAGAAAAAAGAATTGATGCTTTAAGCCTTTTTTAACAGTGGATAATTAGATATTAAATGGCCCAAAGGTTCACCATAAGCAAGTGTGTTTCATAACAGGTATGCAAGAATGGTTTAACATAAGAAAAAAAATCCACGTAATTCATCATATTAACAAAATAAATAATAAGAACTATATGATCTTAGCAATTGATGCAGAAAAGGCATTTGACAAAATCCAAAACCCCTTCCTGATTTTGACACTCTGCAAAATTGGAAAAGAAGGGAATTTCCTCAACTTAGTGAAAAGTATATATGCAAAACCAAGAGCCAATATTATTCTCAATGGAGAAAGACTAAAGACTTTTTCCTTGCAAACAGGGACCAGACAAGGATGTCCAGTGCTACCACTTCTATTCAGTATTGTACTAGAAGTGCTTGCTAGGGCAGGACAGCAAGAGAAGGGAATAAAAGGCATCCAGATCGGCAAAGAGATGGTTAAAATACCACTATATGCAGATGGTAAGATAGTGTATATGGAAAACCCCAAGAATGCAAACAAAAAAAACTGTTAAAGCTAGTAGGCCAGTTTAGTACAGTGACAGAATATAAGATCATTATCCAAAAATCAGAGAGATTCCTCTACAGTAACAAAGAGAACTCAGAGAAGGAAACCAAGAAAGCACTACCATTTAAAATAGCCAACCACAAGTTGAGATACTTGGAAGTGAACCTAACTAGAAATACAAAAGACCTATACAAAGAAAACTGCAGAACATTTCTAAAAGACACAGTAAGAGATCTAAAGAAATAGGAAAATGCACCACAAGATAAAGGTTAACAACCCAGTCACAAAATGGGCACAGGATATGAACAGACACTTCACCAAAGAAGACAATTCAGATGGTGAATAAACACATGAAGAAATGTTCAAAAATCCCTAGCTCTAACAGATGCAAATCAAAATACTATGAGATATCATCTCACCCCAGTAAGAAGAGCAAAATTTAACAGAGCAGCAAACAACAAATTCTGAAGAGGTTGTAGAGAAACTGGGACCTTTATTCACTGTTGGTGGGAGTGTAAAATGGTACAACCACTATGGAAGGCGATATGGAAATAGAAATAGTATTTGACCCAGCAAGTCCGCTACTGGGAATATACCCTAAAGAAACCAGAACTGCCACTCACGTAGATATATGCACACCCTGTTTATTGCTGTGTTGTTCACAATAGCAAAACAATGGAAACAACCCAAGTGCCCATCAACAAACGAATGGATAGAGAAGCTGTGGTATATTCACACAATGGAATAATACTATACAGCATTGAAAAATAAGGAACTCATACAAAATGGATATGATGAGTGAAATATCTCAGTCACAAAAGGACAAATACTGCATAATGACACTGTTATAAAACAGCACTGACATCGGGTTGGGGGGAACATAAGATGGGATAAATAATGTATACTGCATTAAAATGGTGAGGGAGAGAGCTGCTATATATGATTGTTGTTGTTATGTGCCATCAAGTCACTTGCGACTCATAGCGACCCCATGTACAACAGCCCTAAACCCTGCTCTATCCTGTGTCAATTGCTGTGCCTGTGACACACCCATCCCGATTACCCCAGTCACCAAATCAATCCACCTCATAGAGGGTCTTCCCCTCTTGGACTGATTCAGTGACTGGGGTAATTGGGATGAGTGTGTCAGAGGCAGTGCGATTGGCACAGGATAGAGCAGGGTTTAGGGCTGTTGTACATGGGGTCACTTTGAGTCGCAAGCAACTTGACGGCACATAACAACAACATTAAAAAAGATAATAAAAAGAGAGGTGTGTGTAAATTTGAAGTCATGTAAAAGAAAATGTTTTAAAAAAGAAAGAAATGGAAAAATGTGCCCTGTTCATGGATAGGAAGACTCAATATTGTGAAAATGACAATCTACTGAAAGCAGTCTATCTATATCTATCTATCTATCTATCTATCTATCTATCTATCTATCTATCTATCTATTCAATACAATCCCAATACAGACACCAAATTCCATTTTCAAGAAGATCGAAAGGAAAATTGTCAAGTTTTTTTAGAGAGGCAGGAGGACCCCCAAATAAGCAAAACACTTCTTAGAAACAAAAATAAAATGGGAGGTATAGCATTCTTTGACCGGAAAACCTACTACACCATGTTAATAACCAAAACAGCATGGTACTGGTACAATGACAGGCACATAGGCCAGTGGACCAGAATTGAGAACCCAGCTATCTATGGTCAACTGATATTCAACAAGGAAATCAAAGCTATCAAATGGGGAAATGATAATCTCTTCAACAAATTGTTCTAGCAAAACTGGACTGCTACCTATAGAAAGCTGAAAGAGGATCCACATCTCACACCATACACAAAAATTACCTCATGGTAGATAAGAGACTTGAGAGTATAGCCCCAAAGCATAAAGTTCATAAGAGACAAACTGGGATCATACTTAGAAGCTCTAGTCTGTGGTATAAAGATACTGTCAAATACAGCCAGAAATGTACAATCCGAAGAGGATAAAACTGATGAATGGGACCTTCTAAAGATTAAATCCCTGTGCTCATCAAAAACTTTTTCCAACAGGGTGAAAAGAAAACCTACTGACTGGGAACAAACAAACGGAAGAGCAATGGTGTCTCTCTGGAGACTAAGGTGTGTCTGGTACAGGCAGTATCATCTGAAACAAGAGTCTCATAACAGAAGTTTACAGAATACTCCTGGGCCTCCATAAGAAAAAGTCTGATAACCCAATTAGAAAATGGGCAAAAGACATAGAATTTTCACAGAGAAAGATATTTGGATGGCCAACAAATGCATGGCTACAAAATCACTGGCAAAAGAGAGATGCAAATCAAAATTACAGTGAGATACCATCTCACTCCAGTAGCAGTGGCAGAGTTTAATAGGACAGCAAATAATAAATGTTGGAGAGGAAGTGGTGAGAAGTCTTTTACATTATTGTTGGGGTTGTACAATGGTACATCCACTCTGGAAGGCAGTTTGGCACTTCCTCAAAAAGCTGAACATAGAAAATCCCTATGACACAGCTATTCCACTGCTTGGGTATGTTGTTGTTATGTGCCGTCGAGCCGCTTGCGACTCATAGCAACCCTATGTACACAGCCCCGAACCTTGCTCTATCCAGTGCCAATCGCACTGCCTTGTGACACACCCATCCCGATTACCCCAGTCACTGAATCAGTCCACCTCATAGAGGGTCTTCCCCTCTTGTGCCGTCCCTCCACCCTCCCAAGCATGATGTCCCTCTCCAAGGACCTGTCCCTCCTTACAACATGTCTAAAGTATGTCATATGAAGCCCCAGAATCCTTGCCTCCAAGGAGCAGGCTGGTTTAACCCTCTCCAGGATGAATCTGTTTTCTTGGCAGTCCATGGTACACTCTTCTCCAGCACCACAGCTCAAACACATCAGTTTTCCTTCTATCCTCCTTGGTCGTTGTCCAACTCCCTGATACATAACAAGTGATTGGAAAGTCCATGGCCTGTACCAGACACACCTTAGTCTCCAGAGAGACACCATTGCTCTTCCGTACTTCGGAGAGGTCCCTAACAGCAGACTTTCCCATTGCAATATGTTTTTTTATTTCCTGGCTACTGGTGCCAAGAGTGTTGACTGTGGAGCCAAGCAGACTAAAGTTGTTAACAATCTCAATCTCTTCACCATCCATCCTGATGCTGCCAATTGGTCCAGTGGTGAGAATCTTTATCTTTTTGACATTGAGCCTCAATCCATACTGAAGGTTGCAGTCCTTGACCCTCTGTAGCAAGCATTTCAGGTCCTCTTCAGTTTCAGCAAGCAGGGTTGTGTTATCTGCATAACACAGATTATTAATAGATCTTCCACCAATCCTGATGCCACACTTCTCATAGAGCCCAGCCTCTCGGATAATCTGTTCTGCATACAGATTGAAAAGGTGATAGGACACATCCCTGGCGTATACCTTTCCCAATTTTGAACCATGCAGTGTTTCCCCAAGAAAATGAGAACTGATCCTCAAATGGAAACTTGTATACCAGTGTTCATAGTACCATTATTCACCATCACAAGAACATGGGAACAGCCCAGGAAATATAGTCTCACTTGCATGAAACACAAATGTATAGAAAGCAAAACTTACTAGTACTTAATAAGGGTGAAAGGAAAAATGCTGTTTTGTGGGTACTGAATTTTTTTTAATGGTGGTGTCATGTTTGGAAAAAAAGACAATGATAATGGCCACACACACATAATGCTGAATGCACTCCAGTGAATTACAGATACACATTTTGTTGAATTGGCAAATATTTGGTAATACATACTTTTACTACAGGTTTTTAAAATACAGTGTTAAGTGAAAATTATTGCAGGCGTAGAGGCTTATAGGTATAACAGAATATTGTCTGACTTGCTTACATTGAACGTATCATGATGAGGGATCAGTCACTGGAGGAGGACAACAGTGATTAACTTGAACATGCTGATGGTTGCGAGGATAGCACAAAATGAAGGCAGTCTTATACTCTGCTGTGTATAAAGTCACTATGAGTTTAAAACTCAACATCATTTGGTAGGTATTTTTGTTTTTTAATGAAAGTGGGTTTTGTTTTTCCAGTGAGAAGGCTTCATTGCGCAAATATCTTTACATAAACAGGAAAAACCTCATCAGTAATAATTCTTAAAGTTCAAAATTGTTTTTGCATCAATGTTTGACTTTTACTGACTAGTATAAACAAGTAAAGGCATCAGGTACAAGTCCAGTTGGAAAAATTACAGTTCTTAGTTCAAAGAGCAAGAGCTCTAGGATACTTAGGGCTGCGTTTCCCCTTTGTGGATCTTTTCATTTTCAGAAAAGTCTTCCCAGGAAGTTTTAGAAGCTGAGCAGAATTTTTCAGTAGTGATGCTCAAAGGACTCTGATGTAAGAACAAAATAGTTATTGGATTGGGATTAAAAAAACAGAAAATGCAAACTTCTTTGCAGTTTTTCATGTATAAAAATAGTAAGGGAGCTGTAGTGGCCTAAAGGCAAGAAGCTGCGCTGCAGTCCCGAAGGTGCACCTTTCGAATCCACCAGATGCTCCTCCTGTGCCAGTCAGATATGACTCTATGGTACACAACAATAACCAAAAAGTCTTAGTAAAGAATACCCAGTTTTAAGGAATTGCACTGCCAATGCAAAGATATACAGTTCACATCTATCAGTTGTTCTGTAGGAGAAAGATGGGCAGTCTCCTCCTGTGTGATTTATTGCCACTAAAAACCCACTGGAGGATCAGCTGTGAATCATTTGCGAGTCAAGAATACTTAGCAACAAAATGGAAAAAACCAAAGGCTGAGGAAACTAGTCCATGTGACTAATAACCTTCATGAACCAGAACTGCTGCTAACTTGAGATCGAAGAACTAGGTGGTGCCCATGTTTCTGACCAGGGACACAGTAGAGGTTCATATCTAAACAGATGTATATAAATTTCAAACAGGAAAGCATATGTGAGATCTGTAAAATAAGAATACAAAAGTCGTCCATCTAATTTGTAGTAAGTGAATGCACATTAGCAGTTGAATAAATTATCTATTAACCTCACAATGAAGAATAATGTTGCTATATACAATGAAAATGAACCATACAGATATTAAGTTAAACTAGATACGAAAGCTGTCATTTCATACATATAAACACTTCGAACAATACTTAGTAATTGATGTCAGAATAAAGTGGTATGTTATGACTGGGAAAATAACCTAAATTGATATTTTAGTATGTTAAAAATAGTTTATATATCTGATTGTTGTACAAGAGTACGTATTATTTTTTAAAAAATCTATTGAGTTCTATGCTTAAAATTTGTAAACTTTGTGTATTTTTTTTTGCATTTGATATTTTCTTTTTTTATTTTATTGATATTTTAATGAACATTTACAGAAAACTTGGATTTCCATTCATTCATTGCTACACATTATTCTCCCTACACGCACCACACCCCCCCCAACAGGTCACTTTTCTTTTCTTTATTTTTTTTAATTAATATTTTGTATTGGGAAAAACATATTGGGGGTACAAGCAGGTGAGGGTTGAGGGCAAAAGGGTGAGGATGGGCCAGGATGCAGTTGCAGAGATGCACAGTTTGGTCCGTGGGGGGAGCAGGTGACGGAAATGATGAGGGTCCAGTGGGGACCAGATGCTACAGAGGAATGACAAGCATTTTCCAATAGTAATTAAACCAACTGTCTTATTGATTTGGGAATTGGATGCCGACTCTCTGGCTTCTTCATGCTGAACAGGGGTGTAGATATAAAGGGGGGCAGGGAGGATGCTTTATCACCTTACTGGTGGTCTTGGGTTACAGCTGCTTGCCTTCTTGCTCCTGAGGGCCGTGACGGTTCGCCCCGAGCTGGGGGCCAAGGGCAGCCCAGCCTGGGCAGAGGGTCTCGACGGCTCGCCCCGGGCAGGGGGCCGAGGGCAGCCCACCCCAGACAGAGGGCCACGATGGCTGAAGTAGTCTTTTTTTAAAAAAGAAGAAGAAAAAGTGTGTGTGTGTGTGTGTGTGTGTGTGTGTGTGTACCATCAAATTGTATCTGACTGGTACAGGAGACTGCCTCTCCTTCTCCAGCAAAGCATGAAGTAGAGTCTGGGGTATTTTTCCCCCCCAGGTGCCTGTCGGGGCCTGGGTTTCAGCTGTCCACACCACAGCAGTGGGCAACGATCTTAAAGCCCCTGATGGCTCTGGGCGCTGACTCTCACCAGTGGCTATGGATAAAGTCACAGGCGATTTTCAGCCAGCGCCGGTGTGTATATTTTTTTAAAAAAATATTTCTTTTCTTGTGTACTGTCAAATCAGATATGACTGGCACAAGAGGAAGTTGCCCCTCCTTTTCCAGCAGAGCATCTGGTGGATTTGAACCGCGTGCCTTTGATTTTGCAGTGTAGCTTCTTGCCATTAGGCCACCAGAGCTCCCTCTGTGTTTATTTTTTCATTCAGAACAAAATACTGAGGCACAGGGAGAATTTTTTATCAACAGACAATTGCTAAGAAATTCTAGTTAGATAGAATATTTCAAATTGAAGACTTAATATGTATGATTAGAGTCCAGTATGTCTCAGGCTCAAAAGACTTCTGAGCAAATGATATAACATCTGCCTTACTTTCTCTGATGGATGTGGACTGATTAATCTAGGTCACTTCTGATCCTAAAATTTGTTCTGGAGAATAAATTTGGAACATTAAAGAATTCATTAAGAGACCTTGCATAGAGATACTATTCTTTAAGTAAAATTTTAGTTTGAAGGATAAATTTAATAGTACACCAGAGACAAGGGAAACAGCTTTATATATGAATCAAAGCAAAACTGAAAAAACCTTGAAAATTTGTAGGTGTTCTTAACACGTTGCCGAAAATGACGGCAAATGTGTTTCTAAGCATGGTCGTCGATTTAAAAAGTGTGTGGCAAGGTGTTAAGCAATAGAGTAGAACTCTGACCTTACATACATTTATCAGTATCCTTCCAGGAGGTGTATGTATGATCTCATTTCTTTTTCATATCTGATGAATGAAGTATCATTCCCAAATTATAGCTAAGAAAACCGAGACAGAGTTTAATATACTTGGGCAATCTAGTAAATTTAGGAAATTGTGCTTGAGGAATCTGACTTAAGGGTTGATGATTACAACATTGCACAGCTTAAAGGACCATTAGTTTACGTGTTAGCCCTATGGAATACCAGTCACGTAGAATTTGCAATGGATTGTTCTGGAATTGTCGATAAGTACACTATATCACCAGTCTCTTTAAACAAGTATAGATGTGCAAAGTGAAAGTTCCAAATATTTTTCTGTGTACATTTTTTAATTTCTTCCATGACTTTTTCTTGTGTTTTACTTTTAAGATTCTTGGATCTCCCAGTCAGCATCATTTCCTCGTAATCAGAAACAACCAGAGGTAGAGTCTTTATCACCAGTGGCCTTACTTCCCAAGATTTTCCAGCCTTCTCTCGAGCAGCAAGTTACTAAATCAGCTAAAATCACTTGTGCAAACTGCAAAAGACCTTTACAGAAGGGGCAGACAGCTTACCAACGAAAAGGATCAGCCCACCTCTTTTGTTCTACCACCTGCCTTTCCTCCTTCCCTCATAAGCGTGCTCCAAAGAAACGCAGTGCAATGTGTAAAAAGTAAGACTTAACCTTTCACCGTAACTGTATGTGGTTGAATATTGGTGGCATAAATTAATATCCTGAATTTAGAGTTAGTGGAATTGTTGCCAATACCATCTTTAAATTGATTGAACTTGGATTATCCCAGTGTATTACAGAGGTGTGTACTCATTTATGCTAAATTTACTCTTGGCAGGTACTCATTTATGCTAAATTTACTCTTGGCAGGAATATAGAGTCAATATGGAAGTAAATTGACCCTCTGACTATCTTGCTTCCCCCTGACCACAGCCCTACCTTCTACCTCAGGTCTACGAAATTGCTACAAGTATTTTTGAATGTTTATAAAAATCTAAGATTTGAGATAAAGCAAGGTTCTACAAAAAAATTTCTGTGTATGTCAGACAAAATTTTTTTGTCTCTTATCTTTAGTTTCTATATTATTTAGTAACTTGGCAATGAAGCCAAATCCAAAAATATAGTTGATGCCTAGGGCTAATTCATGAAAATGCCAGTTATTATACAATTATTTTGCTTCTTTCTGCTAATACAAGATGTTTGAAAATTGTGTTTATATTCCCTATATTTCAGAAATGCACCTGCAGAGAAGGCTGCTGCTATTGCTCAGGTGGATTCTAGCAAATCTTCTCAAGAATTTTATAATACCTCTTCATTGTCTCCCTATGAGGACAAACAGAATCTTGGAAAAAGAGTTCTGAATAAATCGAGGTGTACAATCTGTAATAAAATAACAGAGGTCTGTATTTTTATACTTTATTTAAGTTATATAGACAAATGGGTAATTTTAACTTTAAATGTCATTTGCCAGGTTATCTATACAGTGACTCCACAGGATGACTGTACAGTGATATTTAAGGGAAGAATAAGAATATGTTCAAATATTCTATTTGCAAAATACACGTTTGTTTCTGTGTTACTACTAGGTATACTCATAAACTAGGCAATAATTTGTGGTGTAAGTTTTATAGTATTGTAATACTTCGGCTAGTAGCATTGAATAAAATTGTAGTTTGATGACATGACAAAAACAACAAATCCTGGTTTAAGAACATAGAAAACAAGTCGAGTGAATATATGTTGAGAACATCACACTACTTGAATGGTGTTCGTCTTTACAGTTGCCAAAAGCAGTAAGCATGCTGTTTATCCAATTCTAACCAGATTTGATCTTAAGAGACCACAAAGCCATGCAAACTGAAGAAAGTTTTATCTAATCATGGAACTGTGCAAAATGAATTTTGCTTTAGATTTTTCTAGGAAAATTAATTATTGCTTTTCGTTCTGTGAATGTTTATTTCCTCTTTGGTAAAATCAGTTGAAAAAAATGCCAATGTACACTTAAAAAAATCTTTTTTCTCTAAATAGATCTCCTGCTGAGAAATTATTAGGGGCTTTTTTTCCGTTTTAAGCAGCTTGTTTTCATTACCCACCATACTTTTCTGGTTTGTGTATTTTTAGATTCGCCATGAAGTCGGCATTAATAATGTAACTCATAAACTCTGCAGTAACCAATGCTTTAATAAGTACAGATTGGCCAATGGTTTAACAATGAATTGTTGTGAACAGTGTGGTGAATACATGGCCAGTAAAAGTGCTGGAAACGATGTCCTGATGATTGAAGGTCAGCAGAAGAGATTTTGCTGCCAAAGCTGTGTTAGTGAATATAAACAGGTAATTATTTTTAATGAGCTTTAAGTGATAAAAATACATAATAGCATCCTCTTGTTGGCTTATATTAACCAAATTTACCTCAAAATCTTATTTAGTTCTTTGTTTTTTTGTCACTATCATTGACTGTCCCAATTCAAGTGAGCACTGAAATACAATCATGCGCCGCATAATGTTCGGACAGTGTCCAACCACCTGTATGTCCATGGTCCCATATGTTTATCATTTATAGTTAAGAAATCTCAACTGGACAATAGAATGTAGTGGACATACCTGGACGTAGCAGACACAACAACTTCTTGCATGCAACATATATATCTTATTTCTTGTATACAAAGCGGTTGCAACTGTCAGGTGGATAATGTACAGTACATATATAACCTATAATATATGTCTTGATAGTGTAAAAACACTTAAATTTCTGGCTTATATATGTACTATACTTTATATTATTATGTTAATGTCAATTTTTCCTACTTAATAAATAAATGAAAATTTACTGTATATTAGCATATCTTTCAACTGTAGGCAGCAGCATCTTATCTTGTGTCTCACGCGTCTCTTGAGTGTTGTAGTATTATCTCTCTGTTTAATTTTCTTTCGAAAATATAACCGTGAAGTGCATCATGGCTCCCAGACTCAGCCAGACCAGTGCTAGTGATAGCAGCAACAAGAGGCAAAGGAGAAGTATCGATCTGGAAGTGAAGCAAACAGTTATTAAACTGCATGAAGGAGGAAAATCAGTGAATGCTATTGCTCGAGATTTAGGCATGTCTCACTCAACAATCACAACAATCCTCAAAAACAAAGAAAAAATTCTCCGAGCTGTTAAAGGATCGGCTCCACTGAAAGCTACAAGGCTAACGAAAATGAGAGAGGGGCCTATATCCTACATGGAGACATTGCTAATGACATGGATTGAGGACCAAACGCAAAAGCGAATCCCTCTCACCACATCGGCAATCACTGCTAAAGCACGAAGCTTGTTCGAGATGCTTAAAGAAAAAGCAGGACCAGACTACAATATCGAGTTTAGTGCTAGCTCTGGGTGGTACATGCGCTTCAAACAACGTTTTTCGCTGCATAATGTGAAAGTGAGTGGTGAGTCTGTATATAGTAGTGTATATTTACAATGTATTATGTTCTTGTTACTATTCTTGTACTGTACTTGAGTTTTCATTTCTCTTCTACAAACACTTAGGAGTTTGATTGCTAGATTTGGTAGAAAATACGCTTAATTTTATAAGATGCTGCCAAACTCCAAAAATGTATCATTTTGTGGCCTTAACCAATAGTGTTGAGATACCTAGTTTAATACTGTCAGTTTTAGTAATTTAGACCATTGGGATTAGGCATGTTGTAGTCAGTGAGACTAGCTCAGGATAGAGCAGGGTTCAGAGCTATTGTACATGGTGTCTCTGAGGCGCAGATGACTTAATGGTACATAACAACAACAACAACAGGGATATAAAATTATTTCATTACAGCTTTAATTTGTGTTCCCAGAAGCAAATATATTGTACAGTATTAACCAACTTTAACCCATATATTACCTTACCAGGTGCTTTAGCTAAAAATACAGTTTTGTATGTGTATAATATCTTAGCTTTATAATCAATATAGGTACACTACAGTGGCCTGTGTAACTTTGCTCAGTATATAATAAGGTATTTGTACAACACCCAAGTATGTAACGTTCTATTTCACAGAACGTATCATGGACCTTAAGAGATGCTTGACAACTTACAGGTTATTGTAAATAAACTTGTTTAAAATGTTTACTTTTTGTAGATCTTATAGTGAAGTCATTTTTATTTTAATTTCCCTGAAAATCAAATGGAATTAGACTTGGGTAGAATTAGTTCATAGATTATTATGCCTTTGAGTTTCATTTTTAGACTTAATGTGTTTACTGTGATAGAACTAGCTAGAGTGACCACCTTGTAGGGGAAAATTACATGTAGAAATTACTATGTGTCCCAATATTTATTCAGTTATAATTTACATAAAGTGAGATCACCAGATCTTAAAGAAAATTGTACAAGCCTGCTCAAAATGAGATACAGAACTCCTCCTTAAATTCCTTTATGCTCTCTTTGTCAGTCTTGACCCCTCCCCTGCATTTTTTATAGGAAACCAAAATCTGCTGTCCCCACAGATTAGTTTTGCATGTTCCTGAACTTCATAGAAATGGAACTTGGGGATTTTTTTTTTAATATATAATATTTGTACACTTATGTGTGACTTCTCATGTTTATCATGTGGTTTTGAGATTCATCCATGTTGTACGAGTTCATGCCTTTTTATTACTGAATGTCTTTCTGTTGTGTGACTGTACCACATTTGTTTATCCATCTATAAGTGGATATTTGTGCTGTTGCAGTTTCTTATTATAGGAATGACTACTGTTAATATTCTCATGCTGTAGCCAAGTTGTGGGCGAAGGATGGGCAATCTCTATCTATGCAAATCTGCCTCTGGAAACCCACTAGAGGGTCAGCTATGGGTCGGTTCCAACTCGAGGGCACACAGCGACATACCCAAGTTAAGGAGCTCTGGCACTGTGCTGCGCTGCCAATGACAGGTCAGCCGTTACAAACCGCTGGCTGATTTTAGGAGAAAGATGAGCAATCTCTTCCTGAATTTTACAGCCTCAGAAACCTAATAGAGAGTGATGCTGAGTCGAAACCGACTCGGTGACACTGGATGTTTGAATTTGGTATACCCAAGTTTATAATTTTTTTTTTTTCAGTAAACACATGGGAGTTTGGTTGCTCCATTGAGTAGATACATGTTTGTTTAACTTTGTAAGAAACTGCTAAGTTGTAGAATGTACCATTTTGTACTCCCAAACAACAATAGTTCCAGTCATTCTACACTCTTACCAAAGTTTTATATTAGTCTTACTTAATTAGACCATTCTAAAACTTTGAAATTATTTTGTTGTAGTTCAATTTGCACTTCCCAGATTATTACAGTCTTTTTCTTCTTTTGTAGGATGTCTATTCAAGTCTATCCCACTTTTTAAATCTATTTTTAAACGTTCTTTAATATAGGTAGCATACATATCTTTGTAAAATAAATGTTTTTTGGAAGATTTTTCTCCAAAATGGTGATTATTCTTAATGTTCCTTTTTGAAAACCCAAATTTTTCATTTCATTTTAGTCTTGTTTATTTTTTGGGTTTCTTATTAATTAATGGTTGTTTGTGCTGTAAGAAATCTTTGCTTATCAAGTTTATCCAAATACTTCTTTCTTTTTTTCTTTTAGAAATTTTATTTGTTTTAGCTCTTATATGATCCTTTTGGAATTTTGTGTGTGATATTAGATATGAGTTAAAGGATTAAAAGCTACCTGATTCCAAGACTAGCTCCAGTAGTCAAGACAGTATTGTGATAATGGGTATAAGTATAAACAGATCAATGGAATAGGGTGATCAATCCAGAAATATATCTAAAAATATAAAACCAGTTTACTTTTATAATTGATAAAGGTACCAGGGTGATTCAATGTAGACAGCAAAGTCTTTTTAACAAATAGTGTTGTATTAGTCTTTTATGTGAAAATAAATGGAAAAATTCAAATGCTTAGCAAACTTAGTCATAAATAAATAAAATAAAATAGTTTTGAAGCCATCTCATTCCACACAAAATTAATGAGAATGTAAAAGCAGAAAATTCTTAGCTCAAATTTAATTGTGTAAAGATTTAAGGTTTTTGCTTAAATTGTCTTTTAAAAGACTGAGCAGAATTGGGGGAAGTGATTTAACATTAGACTGTAAGGATACTCTGATGGCCTAGTGGGTAGGGAGTTTTTCCTAGAAAAATAGGACATAAAAATGAAAAACATCAAAATAGGCAATAACCATATACCCAGAATCTTTTTTATTAAATATATTTCCTGACATTACGATCTCTAAGAGGGAAGTATTCCCCTCCCCTTCCCCCCTCCTTGTTGTGTTCTGTCAAATCAGATCTGACTGGCATAGGAGGAGATTGTCTCTCATTCTCCAGCGGAGCATCTGGTGGATTCAAACTGTTCCTCTTTGGGATTGCAGCGCAGCTTCTTTCCACTAGGCCACCAGAGTTCTCTTATTTTTACTATCAGTTATATTTCAGTGATATAAAAATAGGTCATAAACAATTGTCTACTGTAAGAACAATGTTTCCATATAAGATTCATTGTTGTGGTGGTGGTTTACCTTCCAGTCTGAACCTACCCGTAACTGACTTACTCTCCAGCAGGTTTTTAAATTCAGTTAATCTCATGGAAGGAGACTGACTGTCTTTCTCCCACAGCACATCTGGTGAATTTGAACTGCCTACCTTTGCATTGGCAGCATAATTCCTTACTACTGAGCCACCAGTCTTCCCTGTGAGTCGTTATTGTTGCTAGGTTCTGTGAGTCAAAACCGACTCATAGCTGACTGACTCTCTAGTGGGTTTTCAGTGACATTAAGTCACATGGGAGTTTATTGCCCATGTTTCTCCACCAAAGCAGCTGGTGGATTTGAATAATGTGCCTTTGGGTTGGCAGTACAGCTTCTTCCCATGATGCCACAAGAACTCCCTTTAAGTACAAATATACAAGTCTTATAAATGTGCAAGTTTTCCTTAAATTATCTAAGAAAACTGTTTTCTTGAAAATTATGCCCTAGATCAGATTTTTAAATTTTCATGAAATTGCTCTCTATTGGGAATGGCAAATTCTGAGGTTCTAAGTCTCAAAAGAAGAACCATGGTCCCAAAGATTGAAAGCTACAAAATATCTACTTACTGTGATCCTAAGTATAAATGGTCATGATGATTTAATTCAACTAGTATTTGTAGAAAAACCAAAATTTAAGGGGAGCTCTGGTGGCCTAGTGGTAAGGAGCTGCAACTACAATCCCAGAGGCTCATGGTTCTAATCCACCAGATGCTCTGCCGGGAAAGGAGGAACAATCTCCTCCTGTACCAGTCAGATCTGATTTGACGGTACACGCACACAAAAATAATAAAATAAAAAGGAAAAAAACACCAATATTTATTGCTAATTTCTTTTCTATAAAGAACAATAATATAGTACACATGATCAAATAGTGAATTGCCTTTATTCTAAAAAAGATTTAATGGTTCCCTTTTTTTCCATTAAGAAAAGCACATTTCTTCAATCTGAGACTAATTATTTGAGATTACAGAGGAAAATCTGTAATATCCATTTAAGTGTTCCACAGCTATGTCTGAAAGCAACTTTCAGACTTTCATGTACATTTAGTTTTTAGTAGACCTAGTGTTTGTTTGTTTGTTTGTTTGTTTCTCTTCTACCTAGAAGTGGAAATTTTGAGGAGCAGTGATTTTTCACATTGTACCATCAATATAGGAAGGATCTAATTTCCAGGACTTCCAACAGATCCTTTGTGATTTATTCATAATTGAGGAAGCAAAACTGAAACAAATTTTTGCTGAGCTGTAGGTATAACTGAAACAGGAGCAATTAGATACAATCCCTAATAGAAACTTAATCTCCGTCTTTGATAACAAGACAATGTACCTGCTGCATAACAATCAGGTTTTTTGCCTTCTCTTCCCTGTGGCATTTTCTGTACTGTTTTCAGCTGTGCCCCTATCCATGAACATGCCTAAAATCCAGTCTACCTTGGTGTTGATTAATGAAAGATGGTCATTAATCCTTTTCAAGACCTCATTTCAGAGCTTGGGCCTATAATTCCTCACATTTAGATTTCATTCAGACTCACTGAAATTTTTTAAAATTCAGGTTTGCTTTAGTTTATCTTCCGTGCCTGTGACTGAACAAGGTCAAACAGGTTTAAAGCCCTGCAGATGTCTCCACCCTTTGTCAATACTTGTTTACCAACATTTGTTTCTCCAGCTCTTTGATTATAGTCATCCTAGTGAGTGTGAAGTGCTGTGTCATTTTGGTTTTATTTTCAGTTTTTTAATGTCTGATTGATTATGTTGAGCATCTTTTCATGTGGTTATCAGGCATCTGAATATTAACAGTTCTAAAATGAAATTATAATTCTATTTTTTTCATCAGATGATAGAAACAAAATCAAACAGATTATCATCGCCAGAAAACAGAAAAAGAAATGATATAGACAGAGAAACAGATGGAAGAATACTATATGGACTGTTGGATACACCTTTGGAAAAAAGAGATGGAATACCAGAAAAAAAGGAAAAGACTTCAGAACTACAGTTTTCAGTGGAATGTAACATGAGTACATCCATGAGGAAAGATGAGGTGAATTTACCTTCTTCCATTTCAGCCACAGATGGTACAACCGTACTTGAACATCTAGAAGAGGAAAACTCAACTGTACCAGTTTTACTTTCTGCAGATCCAGGTACATGGCCTCGAATTTTGAGTATTAAACAGTGGGACTGCCTTGTTGAAAATGACCCTCCTCAAGTAAGAAATTTCAACTTTCCAAAAGACAGTACTGGGAGAAAATTTTCAGAAACTTACTATACGCGAATTCTTCCAAATGGTGAAAAAACTACTAGATCCTGGTTACTTTATTCTACCTCAAAAGATTCTGTGTTTTGTCTGTATTGCAGACTCTTTGGGGAAGGAAAAAATCAACTGAAGAATGAGCATGG
Organism: Elephantulus edwardii; assembly: GCF_000299155.1. Taxonomy (NCBI): domain Eukaryota; kingdom Metazoa; phylum Chordata; class Mammalia; order Macroscelidea; family Macroscelididae; genus Elephantulus; species Elephantulus edwardii. The sequence goes on along the minus strand of NW_006399885.1, from coordinate 469,467 downwards.
GTGCAAAGATTGGCAGCATTTATCACATATTCTTAGTAAGCATGAAGAAAGTGAAATGCACCTTAATAATAGTGCTAAATATTCAAAATTTAAATCTGATCTAAAAAAAAATAAAACTCTAGAAGCTGCAGAACAAAGATTATGTAAAGATGAAAAAAATGATGATGTGTTACTGTTATACACCTAACATACCTGATTTGGTTTTGACAGACAATGTCTTACATTTATTAAAAATAAATACTTGTATCTTAACAGTCAGTACCTTATGTATTGTGAGGCTTTTCTACAGAATAAAGTACACAGTTGATTAGCAATAAATATGATAGTAAATAAATAGTAAGGAATGTTTGCAATTCTAGAGTTGCATTTAGTAGTCATTTAAAGTGAATTTCAATAAAATCCATTTTTAATTTTACCAGTTCAAACCTCTTTAACACTGACATTTGGCAGACTTGGTTGATTTTTCTCTTCTAGAACCCTTGTAAGAGGGGGAAAGTTTTAATTTCTTGATGTCAGTGTGAATAAGTATTCTCATTGTTACTAAAAAGAATTCAGAAACAGTTTAAGAACACAGAGATATCTACAGATATATAGCTTTTTGCTATTAAGACCAATATTTGTGATTTATTTCCTTTTTAATATAGTTGTTATTGTTGTTTTTAGCAAATCAGCATTTACTTTGAAGTGCTTAATTTTCATTTTATTGATTTGAAAATGTTAATTTGTAAATGTTTTAGCTTTTATTGTGGGAGCTGTAAACATAAAGAGTATATATTTTTAACAAATACAAGAAATGTTAAAATAAAAATATATTAAATTAACTTTCAGGTCTTTCTTGTGTGCTTTGTTTTTTTCTTTGAAAGTAAACTGCTTAACATTAACAAAAAGTTATTAAATGGTCAACAGTGTCTACAGTTCTACTCACTTAATAATTCTTACTTGCTAATTTCAGCTTTTTTGTGTGTGTGAGAAAAAAAAATTATATTTAGAGTAAGCCAGCTGGATTTATTTTAGATGATCCCAATTTTGTTGGCAACATCCAGAACATCATAGTCTAAAGCAAGTAAAACATAGGCCTTCTTCTCTCCATCAGGCCTTATGAAGACGTTGGCCTTAGCCACATAAGTGTCATAGAGCTTCTTTACAGCTTGTTTGATTTGATGCTTGTTGGTCTTGTCATCCACAATGAACACAAGTTTGTTGTTATCTTCTGTCTTCATGACTGACTCAGTAGGTAGGGGAAATTTGATGATGGCATAGTAGTCAAGCTTGTTTCTCCTGGGGATGCTCTTCCAGGGGTATTCGGGCTGCCTTCAGAGTCTCAGCATTTTAGGCTGCCAGAAAGTGGTGAAGGGCAGATCTTTTTTTTTTTTTTTTGTGGCTGTGGATGCACTTCAGGACTGCCTTCTTGGCCTTTAACATCTTTGCTCTGGCTTCAGTTTGAGAAGGGCAGGGACTTCCTTCTTCGCTTTTGGCGCCATCTTTGTAGAAATACATCTGTTCCCATTTTTATATATATACTGTTGTTGGTTTTTATGTGCCATCTGGTTGGAACTAGCTCATAGCTGACCCGTCCAGCAGGTTTTCAGAGGCAATAAATCACATGGGAAGAAGATTGCCTATCCTTTTCCAGTGGAACAGCTGGTGGATTTGAACCACATGCCTCTGGGTCATCAACTTTTTCTTTTTTTTTTTAATTGTTTTAATTTTTATTATTTTGTGTGTGTGTGCGCTGTCGAATTGGATCTGACTGATACAGGAGGAGATTGTCCCTCCTTCAACAGTGCATCTGGTGGATTTGAAGGGTCACCACCTTCTTACACTAAGCCACTGGAGATACTTGTATATACTAGTGTGTGTTCAAAGACTGCCATAAAACAAAATCACATATAAACAATGATTAGAGCAGAATAAGATTCAGTCTTCTTAGTGGGGTTGAAACTGAGAATACTTGTAAATTCTGCTACTGCATACTTCTTTTTTTTTTCTATAATTATATTTTATTAATTTTCATAAACATTTACAGAGATTTTGGGCTTCCACTCATTCATTGTTGCACTATTCTCTCTACCCTCCTCCCAGTTTGTTCTTGTCCAATTGCCACAGTGCTTGTCAAAGTCAGTTCTGATTAATCTTCTTTGTCAGTGTGTCCTTTGCCATTCCCTATCACTCCTCCCTGAGAGAGACTTCACCCTGATTCATAAGGAAAAGGGGATGGCGTATTCTCTTAGCTACTTCCTGCTGAAAAGGGACGCTGTGGGTTTCAGGGTTAAGATCTTCTCTCACTACTCTAAAGGGCCCCTTTGGCAGTAGGAAACACATAGACTATTATGGAGATTTATTTTGGAATTTAGATGGCTACTGCATACTTCTATCTTGGGGAAAACACAGAAGAATTACTTTAGATTTTTATTGTTTTGTTCTTTACCATTTTATTTTTTACAACTGGATGCTTAATCTTTAAAACTTAGATATGAATGAGGTTTGGGGGGTTTAAAAAATTCCGTTTATTTTTATAGGGCTATGAATATACACTCGATAATATAATAGTGGTTCTGACATTTCTGTGCAAAGTTAATGGACTAGTTATTTCATTAAAACTTGGCAGTCAATTTAAGAAAAAGAGTTATATAATTTCATCAGAGTCATTGGTTATCTGAACAAAGTATTTAAATCAACCACTGACTGTTAAAGAAATTATTATAAATACCAAATTGATACTCTGAGGAAACAGAGTTAGAATTTCACTTAAATTCATCCACATCTTGCACACGGGAAGGTACAGAAGGAAGTTTGGCCCTTTGTTCTGGGACCTTGCCACCATGCCATATGTATTTTGCATGACCAAGTTGTGAGACCAGTAAAGACTGCAAGACTAGATCTTAGAAACGGGCTAGACAGCATAAGCTCACAGGAAGGTAACACAACCAATCGCCTTTGGGACATGAAAGCTGTATGTTGGGACACTTTGAATTTTGCCCTATATGTCTCTTCATTTGTGTCATTTTTAAAGTTGGCACAGGTAAAATGTCTCTTATGGGTTCCTCGGCCATTCTAACAAATTATCATACTCCAAGGAGCAAGAGAAGCCTACTGTTGTGAAGTGGTCCAGAGCTTGCCACTAGTGTTCACTGACCCACATGGTGGGGAATGAGAGAAAGAAGGTCTGAATAGAGCAGCTGGGGTCTGAAGTATGCGTAAAAGGATAGCTGAGGTTTCTAAACAATGTCGTGGACGTGAGGAGTAGGATTTGATAACCTCTACACAATTTGGTATTAGAAGTGGGGACAATTGACACTGAGAGTAGTGTTGTTATTACCATTGAGTTGGAACTAACTCATAGCTGGCCCTCCAGCAGGTTTCCAGAAGTAGTAAATTGCACGAGAGGCAATTGCCAATCTTCCACAGAGCAGCCTTTGAGTAGGCAGCACAACTCCTTATCCTTAAGGCACTAGGGCTTCTTGACAGTAGTGTGAACTGTGAGAATCTTTGACTACACTGCTCAGATACCTACAAATCAAACTCAAACTTACTGCTGTCAAGTTGAAACCAATTCATAACTGAGCCTTCAGTCAGTTTTCATAAGACTGTAAGTCATGTGGAAAGAGATTGGCTATCTTTCACAGAGTCACTGGTACCTTCAAACAATCAGAGAAGTGCCACTGTGGGTTGGTAGCTTGACTCCCTGTAGACTAGGCCTCCAGTGCTCCCTTCAAGTATATATAGGAATTGATGAAATGTAAAAAAGTCACAGAATGAGGATGATAGGTTAAATGAGCTCACTAAACTGCTTTCAAGTTTTTGTTTGGAATTTTTCATGATAGCATGTTAAACGTTTAATTCCAAATATATGGAAAATGCTCTAGGAAAAGGAACAATTTAGAGAAACTGCTCTCTGCTTCTCATTGTCATTTCTTTTTCTATTACTAAATTAATGTACTGTCACTGTAAATAGGAAATAAAAATCCTCTTTACCCTCTCCCACCTCCCATGTACGAAATTTGTCATCAGTAATCTGGACTCTGATAAGCATTTGTTTTCAACTTTGACTTTCACTGAAAAAAGGCAGTGGAAAAATATTTACTATCAAATAAGGAATGGTAATCTCTGGCAGTCTTCAAAAATTAGCACTTATTTTTTTTAAAGTAAGCTAAAGCAGCTTTATTTAGGGGGTTCTCAGGCAGGATTCCTTGGTCTACGCAGGGAGACAGAGCTCAATATCAGCTGTGAAAACTAGGCCAGGAGCTGATTGTGGAACAGACCACCAACTACTCATATGCAAGTTCAAGCTGAAACTGAGGAAAATTAAACCAAATCCACAGGAGCCAAATTATGACTTTTATTTCAT
>NW_006399885.1:457733-462445 GCF_000299155.1 Elephantulus edwardii | reverse complement strand
AGGTTTGTCCTGGAGAGGGTAAAGCCAGAATGCTCCTTGAAGTCAAGGATTCTGAAGCTTTGTCTGACATACTTTGGGCATGTTGCAAGGAAGGACTGGTCCTTGGAGAGGGACATCATGTTTGGGAGAGTGGAGGGACAGCGCAGGAGAGGAAGGCCCTTGAGATGGACCAATTAAGTGATTGGCATGGTGGGAGTATGTGTTGGAGACAGAGATGTTGGCACAGGATAGAGCAGGATTTAGGGCTCTTGGACATAGGGTCGCTATGAGTTGCAAGTGACTCAATGGCACATAACCACAAGGTGGATTAAGGCAGGGTTATAGTAAGGATCTTTAGGGAGGGACATTTCCATTGTGGTTTAGCTAGGTGGGTGGTCTTCTAGGGAGGGGCACTCCATGGTAATTGAGGCTGTTCACTCTCTTTATTGACATGTTGATATTCCTTGAATCCTTTGTTCTCCTTTTGACCCTGGTCTGGGCCTGACATCCTAGCCTCTTTGGTGAGAGGAAAGGGTGGCATATTCTTTCTAGCTACTTCCTGCTGAACAGGGGTGAAGATCTAAGGTTCAGAGGCTAGATGGGGATGGTCCAGGACCAGTAGCCAGGGGAGAATATGGATGTTACCGCAGCTGTTTCAAGTTGATCATTTCTTTTATCCTGTGAAGTAGGAATTCAAAAAGGCAGGGAGCAATTAATGACAATATGAAGAGCTACTTAGGGCTTGGGATCTGAGTGAGGTGAAGAGCATTGGGGAGAGTGATTAGTAACAGTATGAAGAGATACTTAGTGCTTGGGATTTGAGTGAGGCAGAGTTGTAGGGAGCGATTAGTAATGTAAGGTAAAAAAGGCACAGAGAACTGGGCGAAGTGAAACAAAGAGTTTATTAGTGGCTCTCGGGGCAGATTTACTGTCTGAGGCCAGAGAAAGGCAGGGTCAGGCAGCAAAGTTACCAGTTAGGAAAGGTTACACGTTAAGCTTTATAGGGAGGGGATGGGGGTAGGGAGGTCAAACTGGTGGTCAGATCTCCTGGAGAAAGTTGATTGGATGCCCTTTGTTAGCTTCTAATGACGGAGCTGCTCAGTCATGCAAGATGTGGTTGATGGCTGGGTTTCCTTCTGATTGGCCAGTCGTCTTACCCCTATCTCTTAGATGTCTCTTAGAAGGTGCAGTCAGCACAAGATGTCACCCAGGCCCCAAGGTGACCTTTCAAGTGACAATATGAAGAGATACTTAGGGCTTGGGGTTTGAATGAGGTGAAGAGTAGTGGGACCTACCATTTGAGAGGTGTAGGAGGTCTGCTTGGCATATTTGACCTGTGAAAGGTAGTGCCAATTGGGGTTACTTATGACCTTAACCACTGTGGGGTGGTTAGGATGACTGTGTAAAGTCTATCTTAGCATGGTTGAAGAGGGTGAACTCTATTTGATGATGCTGGTGTTTGATGAGGACAGCATCTCCTGGGGTGACTCTAGCTGTCTAGTATAGACTTTCAGGTTAGGGTCTGGGATGCAGTGATTTGCGTGTTCCCGGAGTAACTGCCTAATGAGAGAGATGAGGAAGATATGATGCTAAAAGAGGGGGTTCAGTAGCTTGGTTATCGTTCAGTAGAAATGGTTGGCTGTGCATCAGCTCAAAGAGGCTCAGAAAGGATGGTGAGTGGGGGGTTGCTCACATACAGGCTAAGGCAATATAGTAAGTTGCTGTTTTCCACACTCTGTTTATGGAAACTATAAGATAAGCTGCTTAATGGTAACCTTCAGAGGTCCTTCAAGAGCTACTGTTAACAGAGTATGGTCTGGATTAGGGATGGATTGGTTAAGTAGGGAGGGAAAGGGAGCCCATATGTTCAAGGACTTAAAGGCAGCCATGGTCATAAGTCCAGGTGTCTACTGGAAGTAGGTTGGCTGGGCTGAAGGACAGTGATTGAGAGGTTAATATTAGGGTTCTCTAAAAAGGGAAAATGGAGCTCCTATATCCACCCAGGGGGAAGTAAAGATAGGAAGTGGTGGGAAAGCAGGTTTTGGGAAAGCAGGTCTCGAAGTCTATGGCTAGAGAAGACTTGCAGAGGGCTTTTCAAAGTGAGTTTAAGCACCTCTTTAGTGAGGCGAGTTGCTGCTTCTAGGGATCACAAGCAGGGCTGTCATATCTGGGTGGAATATCAAGCTGCTTAGTGAGGAATGCAATGGGGGTACAGGTGGGTCCAAGAGGCTGAGCCAAGACAACAGCAATACCCTGGTTTACATCAGTGTATAGATGGAAAGGTTTAGATAGATTTGACAATGCAAGGGGTGGGGACTGTAAGTTGTTGTTGTTATGTGCCGTCGAGTCATTTGCGACTCATAGCGACCCTATGTACAATAGCCCTAAACCCTGCTCTATCCTGTGCCAATCTCATTGTCCCCGACACACCCATCCCGAGTACCCCAGTCACTGAATCAATCCACCTCATAGAGGGTCTTCCCCTCCTGCGCTGTCCCTCTACTCTACCCAGCATGATGTCCTTCTCAAAAGACCTGTCTCTCCTTACAATATGTCCAAAGTATGTCAGGCGAAGCCCCAGAATTCTTGCCTCCAAGGAGCAGCCTGGTTTAACCCTCTCTAGGATGAATCTGTTTTCTTGGCAGTCCATGGTACATTCAATACTCTTCTCCAGCACAACAGCTCAAAGGCGTCAATTCTCCTTCTATCCTCCCTAGTCATTGTCCAACTCTCTGATGCATAACAAGTGATTGCAAAAGCCATGGCCTGTATCAGGCAGACCTTAGTCTCCAGAGAGACACTGTTGCTCTTGAGTATTTTGGAGAGGTCCCTAACCGCAGACTTTCCCATTGCAATACGTTTTTTTTATTTCCTGGCTACTGGTGCCAAGAAAAAAAGCTTTTTTAACTATGTGGCATGAATCTAGGGTTCCTTGTGGGGTGGCTTTTGTCACATCATAAAAGAGTTTGGCTAGTAAGGAAAAGTTAGGAACCTAGAGTCTAAGGAAGCCAATAAATCTGAGAAAAGAGTATTTGATCAGTAGTTGTAGGTGGTTGGAGGCTTTTAATGACTTGGCTAGTAGTGGGGGTCAATTGAAAACTGAGATAATGTAACTGTGGGGAGAGATGGTTGGTCCTTGGAGGAGGATACTCTGTATACTTTGGAGGCCAAGAAGTTAAGAAGTTGAGCAGTGTGAGTTCATGAAAGTTGACATGAGGGGCTACACAATAAAAGATCATTAACATATTACAAAGAACATTAGGGGATAAGAAGCTTATTGGAAAGTAAGCAAGTAATCATGGGTTTTAAATTTTTGTGGTGTTGTGCATAAATAGGAAATTGGGGCCTGGCAGGAAAATAGGAGGGGTTTTTCTGCATAACAAGGACAGGTTGGTGGTGGGAGGCTACAGATGGAGTGGAAAGATCCCATACAACGAGGTTGACAACGTGTGGTGATAGAGGTAGTGTAGAAAGGAGCTCAGAAGAAAGAGCGCTAAGGTGAATAGAACTAAAAGCTGATCAGGTAAACTAGGTTCGCTTGACTCCCAGTGAAACACAGCTCTCAGTTTAGACTGGAGGTCAGTGTCTACCTAGCAACAAGGTTGGGCATGTAGGGATAATTAGAAAGGAAAGTAATGAGGAGAGGTTGAGTGGTTAAAAGGTTTATAAGGGAGGCTATCAATTTCCATTACTGAGACTTGGGAAGGAAAAACAAGACCCAAGAAAGAAGGTACTGAAAAGGTACTCCATGTGAACAAGAAAGAAAACTAGCTTACCTGCTGCTTGAAAGTTCACCCTGGCCTCTGCAATGGTGATGGGGGTCATCGAACCTGGGCATCTTCAATCTTCAGCAGCCAGGCTAAGAGTTCGGCAGGGATGAGGACTGGGTTTGGTGGAGGGGCTACCCTACCACAGCTTGGTGCTGAAGGGCAGTCGGCCTTCCAAAGGCCTAGTGTCCCACAGATAGGGCAAGGCTGTGTTGGAGGGTGAGGGTCAAGGTAGAGGTTAGCCCAGTGACCATCTTTACCACACTTGAAGCATGCACCAGAAGGTACCTGGCTTCTTGAATGAGGAGGTATTTTCTGACCACTCACCACTGCTGCTGCCACTGCCTGCAGGGCAGCTATCAGGGCTTGAGTCTGCAGGTTCGCTTTCTGACAGGCCTGAGTCTCTGCGTGTTCCTCTTGGGCATAAAAAAATTTAAAGGCCATGTTTATACCAGGTCTTAAATGGATGTTTGGGGAACATCTTCAGCCTTTTTGAGTTTCTTTTTTGATATTAGATGCTGATTGAGTGATGAGTAGCTAGGACAGTGGCCCCTGCTGGGGAGGTAGGGTCTAAGTGGGTATAACTGAGTCAGGGCTTCAGCGAGAGGGTTAAGGAAAGCAGCTGGGTTCTCATTTTTAGCTAGGGTAATCTCTCTGAGCTTATCAAAATTGACTTCTTTATGGGAGATGGCATGTAGGTTGGCTGACAGATACTGAATTATATGGTTACAGCTGGCTTGATCATCTCTTCCTGCTGCTGTATTAATTTGGTATGTCCAATTTGGCTCTTGCTGGGGGGTAGCTTGGGGGCCAACTGGCATGGAACTGTCTTTTTTCTAACTTATTTTTTATTATGTTTGGGTATTTTTTTCTAATTCATTTTAATGAAAGTTTACAGAGACTTAGGGTTTCCATTTATTCATTGTTGCACTTTTCTCCCTGCCCACCTCCTCCTCCCAATTCACT
>NW_006399885.1:446464-456658 GCF_000299155.1 Elephantulus edwardii | reverse complement strand
TATAAGTCCCTTGTCTGACATGATATTACTAAATATTTTTTCCCAGTCTCTGGCTTCCCTTTTTACCCTGTTGGAGAAACTTTTGGATGTGCATAAGGATTTGATTCTTAGAAGGTCCCATTTATCTATTTTATCCTCTCCTGGTTGTAGACGAGCCATCTTTTCGAAGTACTTGGTCTGTGTGCTGCTGAGTGGCAGTGAGAACATGCTCTTTTTTATTTGGCATCAGAGTAAAAGACAGTACAACAAAAATGTCATGCCAGGTGAGACTGTAGTTCTGGGTTAGGCACTTAAACTCTTTGATACAGGATCTTTGGAAAAGGAGCGTAAATGTTTTTCAGTTGATAATTTTAAAATATCAGAATGTATGAGCTTTAAACTAGTACTATATGAATCTTAAAACAAAAAGGAAGAGATAAATTTGAAAATATTTTCATTTCTGAACACTATGTGAACAATTTAAAGTGGGTAGAAAATGCTTTAAGGAATAAAAGGAAATAAAATTCTTAAACCTGTGTAGTAGAAGAAAGAGAAAGAAGGGTGTTGTTGGATAGGATTTCTATTTTATAAGAATTGGTTGGCTGAGGTTTTTATATATATTTTTTTTTTTGGTTGGCTGAGTTTTGATAGAGGGTAATGTGCCAGAATGGGGTAGGGAGTGGGTTGGAAGGAGAGAAGGGAGGAGCATAGGAATTTGATCCCTTCATCTGTGATGTTTAGTCTGGAGGCTAAGGGAGACTGAGATTACTTACTGGGTGGGATCAGAACAGGGAGAAATGAGGTATTATCTGCAGGTTAGGGTTGGAAAAGGAAGGTGATGTTTTAGTTTCAGAAGATTCTTTTTTAACTGGAAGGTTAGTTAAAAATTTTGGCTGCAGTTTTAGGCTGTGTCTGGAAGAGACCAGCATATTATATGACCATGTAACATTTTGCAGTATAAAATCAGTGTTTTTCTCATCTTAATAAATCTACTACAATTGATGTAATATAAAAATTTCAAAACATTGTTTCTTTTCAAACTCATTATTTGCATGTGTTATAAACTAAAGCAAATAAAATTAACTTCCTCTCAAGCCTTCTACAACTTACTACGCATTTTCAAATTTAGCTTTTGCTGTCTTTTATATTCTGGCACAAGCAGACATTCTACTTTAAAGCAAAACTACTTTCATTTTTTTTTTTCTTAAACAAAAACACACAAAACTTATTAGTTATTTTGCTTTCCCTCTTAAATCTCATACTATGCTAAAACCTTTAACTTTTATTCTCAAGGTGGTTTTTGTTCAGTAGAATAGATACATACTAAGTTATTTCAGGTGTGTTCAGGACCCCAAAATGCTACATTTTAATAACTGCAATACTCTTAATTGGCTGAAAGACAGTATGGCTTGGTTTTACTTGGTAAGGTTAATATGATTGAAAAATAGAGATACATATACACACAGGCACATAACTTCACTTTTAAAATCATGGAAGAACAATAGTTTTCAAAACAAAGAAATAAAAGCAAATACTAAAAGTTACTTAACCATGGGCTATGAGAATCTGCACAGGTTGGCAGATTTTACAGAGAAAGATGAGAATGAAACTGGAAAAAGTTAGATGGGTTTTCTGACCATCTTTGAGTCCATTGGCAGAAATTGTCAAGATTTCAAAGGGTATTAAAACAAAAAGTACCGATTTCAGGATATTGAGAATTGTTATCCAGCTGATATTGCGCCAATGCTTGGTTACAGTGTAAGATTAGTCTCTTGGTGCAGAGGTCCTCGGTCAGGCCCAAGTTTGAAAGACTTAAAAGGAGGCAGCCCAAGGGGCTGTCCTTTGGGCTTTTAGATATTTGACTACCCATGGTGTTCAGGTCTGTGGGTGAGGGCAGCCGAGGGTTCAGAGTATCTTCTGAAAGCTGGAAGCCTCAGATTCTGGGAAAGACTAAGAGATGGTGTGGACGTCTCCTATCATAATCAGTAGTCCGGAAGCACCTGGCGCTTGGGTGGGCTCCTGACGCAGGCCTGCGGTTTTGGGAAATATTGGATATATGCGCAGACAGGAGTCTAGTGGAGACAGACCTGAATCCCAAGGGAGTTCAAAATGCCTGGGTGCTGTTCTGAACAGTGCCTGGGAAATTCTATGAGCAAATGGGCCATTCTGAAGGAGAAAAGTCTTTTCTGAGTCAGAAAAGGAGTCTGAGAGTGCAGAAGCAGAAGTCAGGAGAATAGGAAGAGACAGAAGTCATCAGAATAGGGGCAAAGTTCTTGATGAAAAGAGGTACCAGATAATTCCCAGCAAAGACTCTTCCAGAATAGAGGTATCAGTGGACTGGAAATATGAATAGGTCAGGGAAAGTGGCCAGTACTGACAACCAGACATAAACACAAACTGGATGGAAATAGACAACAGAGGGTCTGTCCTCTCAGTCCCTGCAGGTTTGCCTCTGGCCGTGCCCCTTGAGGAGTAAAAGTGTGTCTTAGCAATAGGTGTACCCGTATCAAGCCCAGGCCTGGTTGGGCTCCCTAGAGGATTCCCCAAATTATCACTAAGCCATATGGCAACACAGAACTGTGGGTGGGGACCCAATCAAACTCTGTGGCTTCAGAGTAGTGTCAGCCATGGAGCCTCTTCACAAGCAGTCAAAGCATTCAGTCAGCAAGCATACCCACAAAACAGGAGACAAACGGGACCGTTTTTGTTATGTTACCGTTCAATGTCTTGACACCATATGAGCTGGTAGGTTTATGCGTGAGAGAGTGAGGGGCACCACGCTCACCCCATAAGAAGGTTGGGGTGCAACACACCTCAACTCCTCTCCCGGGTTTCTGCGCACCAGGATGTTAGGTCTTTGCACGTAAGGCCAAGGACTCAAGGAAGGCACCAGAGAAAGAAAATAAGTTAAAGAAACTTTATTAAGGGGGCTCCCAGGCAGGATTCCTTGGTCTGCACAGAGAGAGCAGGCAGAGAGACAGACCAGGGAATACTACCTAGCACTTTCTCTTGATTATTAGGTTTTTTACCAAGGACAAGAAAATTTTTTTCTCATTAATGTCTGATTTTAAAATTACTGCCTGGAGTTTTCACATTAGGCCATTTTCTATGCGCTGTCCTGGCCCTTCCCTACCAGGGGCTCTGAGCTAGTAAGAACTGCTTTGTATGTCATTTTATATGTACAAAGTAAAGTTAGTTACACAGCATGTAAAAGTGAGCATTGAATTGATCTCCATCAACATCTATAGAAGGCAGGGCGACAGTGAAGGAAAAGGGAAAGTTCCTGTGTTAAGAATATATTTATTTGCTAGTGGCAAGACACTGCACTGCAATCCCAGAAGTACGTGGTTCAAATCCACCAGATGCTCTGCTGGAGAAGGAGGGGGCAATCTCCTGATTTGACGGTACACATAAAAATAATACAATAATAAAAATATATATATATATATTTGAACTTTGTAAATAAACCAGTATAATGATAATTTTTTTAAAATCTGTAGAAAGAATAATGGTGCCTTTTCTATACCCATTACTCAGATTCCAACTAATACTGAGTCTATATATAGGAGAGGGTAGAACTGTTCTGTAGGGTTCCAAGGATGTAAATCTTGAAACTGTAAATAGGAGTGGACTATCATTGTTTCTCCTGTGAAGCAACTTGGGTTCAAACTGGTGACTTTTCTGTTAATAGCCAAATATATATACTGTGTGTGTGAGAAAAAATTTATATTTATAATTAGCCAGCTGGACTCAGTTTAGATGATCCCAATTTTATTGGCAACATCCAAAGCATCATAGTGAGGAGCAAGTCAAACATAAGCCTTCTCGCCATCAGGCCACATCAGTGTCATCAAGTTTCTTTACAGTTTGTTTATTTGATGCTTGTTGACCTTGACACCACAATGAGCACAAGTGTGTTGTTATCTTCTATCTTCTTCATGGCTGACTCAGTGATCAGGGGAAACTTGATGGCGTAGTGGTCAAGCCTGTTTCTCCTGGGGGTACACTTCTGGGGGTATTTTGGCTGCCTTTAGAGTCTCAGTATCTTAGGCCACTAGAAGTTGGGTGACATTAGATTTTTTGGTTTTTTTTTTTTTTGCCTGTGGATGCCCTTCAGGACTGCCTTCTTGGCCTTTAACGCCTTTGCTTTGGCTTCAGTTTTGGGAGTGCCAAGGGCTTTCTTCTTTGCTTTTGGTGCCATCTTCTTAAAAAAGCTAATAGCCAAATATTTAGCTTCAGTGTCATCAGTTCTTACAATTTCTATAGATGTCTGCGCTGTCATTTTAGGAAAGGTAACTCCTGTTTCAAACCTTGGAGTTTCCCTTTGCTTTTACTTTAAACTCTCAGTTCCCTGGCACAGCAGAAGATAGTTAGCTGAAATCATGAGGGGCAGACTGTAGCGGAGAGAAAAGTACAAAATGGACAAGTGCCGTTGTGTTTTCTAATGTTGAATTTTAAGGTGAGACCATGTTGGGCTGAAATAGTACTTAAGAACTGTAGGTTAAAAGAAAAATCCAGGGGCGCTCTGGTGGCCTAGTGGCAAGGAGCTGCAACTACAATCCCAGAGGCTCACAGTTCAAATCCACCAGATGCTCTGCTGGGAAAGGAGGGACAATCTCCTCCTGTACCAGTCAGATCTGATTTGACAGTACACTCACACACAAATAATAATAAAATTTAGAAAAAAAGAAAAATCCAAGCAAAGTACTCAAGTCTTTGAGAAAATTATCTCTGGAAGAACCGATAATACTGAAGGACTAGGGAAGACTTTTTTTTTTTAATGCTTATACAAGCACTGCATTTATTAACTTAACAGTGAATTTAAATATGGAGACTAGATTAATTTTAACTACTGTCCTGTAGGTCACATTTGGAATTAGGAACAAGTTAGTCCTCTGTTTCTACAGTTACATATAACAAGATGAACCTGCAAATGAGGCTCACACCTCACTTGTGGTGTTAGAAAAGATAAATTTTTACTCAGTGGAGCTGAAGGTTCCAACAATTTTGAACTCTGTAAGAGACACAGCTTCATAAACACAGATCAACTGTTGGCTGAGGCCAGTCTGAGCTCAGACTCCCAGCGCTTGGGAGTAGGCAAGTGAGATGAGCCCTGAGGTCCCAGTGGGAAGACCTCATGTCCTCCTCTATGCTGGGCCTCTGTGGGTCCCTGGCCTCCATCCCCAGCAATGGATTGCCACAGTGACTGCAGTAATGGCCTTAAGCTCAGGAGAAACTGAGGGCAGGGCAAGATATGGCAGTGTTTCCTCCTTTAGCATGTAAGATTGCTGTAAGTAGAGGTGATTCAATCCCTCTCCGTTTTAAAAAAACTTTTTCATATCTTTTCATGTGTTTGCCATTCATACGTATCCTTTGGCATAATGTCTCTTTTTGTTTGTTGTCTACATTTTAGCTAATTTGTAGTTGTTGTTATTGAGTGTATACCAGTTGGATAGTTTTACCAATTGGTTATATAAATCAGTGACTTTAATTATATTCTTTGAGTTGTGAAATCATTCTCACCTTCCTTTTCTGAGTTCTTCCTCCTATTAACACAAGCTCACTGGCTCACTATGGTTCTTCTTTTACCTTTCAAGTTGCTTTTGTCAGTTTTATCCCATACAGGTCTTAAAAAAAATCATACTCACCTTTTCACTAATTTATAATTGAGTTCTTTGTATAGCGTTAAGTTTTGAAAGTTCCTTGAACATTCTGGATATTAAAATAGTTGTGCTAGTTGCTGTTACAGGTCATCAAATCACCTGCAACTCACAGTGACCCTGCACAATAGCTCTGAACTTTGCTCTATGCTGAGACAATCTCACTGCCTCTGAAACACCTACTCCATTACTCTAATTACTGTGTCAATCTATCTCATCCAGAGTCTTCATCTCCTGTGCTGTCCCTCTATTCTTTCAAGCATGATGTCCTCCTCCAAGGGCTGGTCCCTGCTGGCAATATGCCCACAGTATGTGAAACAGAACTTCAAAAACTTTGCTTTCAAGGAGGAACTCAGTTTCACTTTTCCAAGACAGACGTGTTTTTTTTTCAATTGTTACTTTATTATTATTTGTGTGTGTGTGTGTGTGTGTGTGTGTGTGTGTGTGTGTGTGTGTCTGTGTACCGTCAAATCAGATCTGACTGGTACTGGAGGAGATTGTCCCTCCTTTCCCGGCAGAGCATCTGGTGGATTTGAACCATGTACCTCTGGGATTGCAGTGCAGCTTCTTGCCACTAGGCCACCAGAGCTCCCCTTAAGACAGACGTGTTTGTCCATGGTTTGTTCAAAACTCTTCACCAGCACGATAACTCAAAGGCATTGATTCTTCTTCTATTATCTTTAGTCATTCTCCATCTCTCTTACTGCATAACAAGTAATCACAAAGACCATGGCCTGTATTAGCCACACTTTTAGTTTCCAGACGGGCATCATTGCTCCTCAGCTCTTTGGAGAGGTCCCTAGCAGAAGATTTACCCAGTGCAATTTATCTTCTGATTTCTTAACAGCTAGTGCCAAAAATGTTAATTGTGGAGCCAAGCAAGCTGAAATTATTGACAATGTAAATCTCTTCTCCATGCCAATTGGCCCAGTGGTGAGAATCTTTGTTTTCTTGATGTTGAGCTTCAATCTGTATTGAAGACTCCAGTCCTTGACCTTTCACAGCAAAAACTTCAGGTCTTCTTAGTTTCAACAAGCAAGATTGTGTCATCTGCATACCCCAAGTTGTTGATGAGCCTTCCTCTAATCCACATTGGATACCACAGTTCTCTTCATGAAGTTCAGCCTAAATGATCTGTTCCGCATACAGATTAAAAAGATACAGAGACAGGATGCATCTCTGATGCACTCCTTTCCTGACTTTTGAAACATAAAATGTTTCCTTGGTCTGTTGTGATTACTACTTTCTGGCCCAACTATAGGTTTTGCACAAGCACAGTTAGGTGTTCTGGAATAATATCCATATGTACTAATACATTAGATAGCATTTTTCTTTTCATAAATATTAGTTTCCCAGCTAAGGAATCCTGGCTCTGAAATATTATAATTGTTCTACTGCATGAGATGCTTGGTAATCTTTAACTTGAATCCTGGAAATGCTATTTAGTTTTTTGTATGCACATCCATTGTCTATTGTTCACAATTTATTGGATTCATCAGAACACTCTTTTCTGTGCTCTGCTGCAGCCTGTTCGTAGTTTGAAAAGGTCCACAGATCCTGTCAGACCAGTTTTGCTACTGGCCTGTTTGGAACTGAATAACTCCACATCAACAACATGATTTTTTACCTAGTGGCTGCAAATTTGAAGGTTTCTCTAATCCCTTAAAGCAACAGTTTCATCACTCTTTACTCCTACCTGCAGAACAAACTCAAGTTTGGTAATTCACTGGAACAAACCCCAGAACTCAAGACATCAGCTTATTGTCACTGCAACTCTGGATCAGTATAAAGTAGAGATGAAATTGGTGAGGCTTGCGAGGGTCTCCAATCTAGAACTTCTACATCTCAAAAAAGGTTTATTATCCTCACAGATACCAAAATGGTCAACCAGGAATACCATGGAATTTCTGTGTCAAGAACCTCTAATGGGGGTGATCAATACATAAGGGAGAGATTTGCAAATGAGCAGAGAGTCCTAGAAAAAACTATTGTGACTAGGGCAAAAATGAGATGCTTTGCCCCTCTTATATGTCATTTATTATCCCTGTGATGAAAAAATGAATGGCTGATGCTTTTGACCTTCAATGGACAGAAGGAAAAGTGTGCTTATTTGCTTAAGTTAGGGAGTCAGTGTTGTTGTGGTTGTCAATTACGTACTGTCAGGTCAGCATTGACTGTAGGTTGGCATTGACTCCAGTGACCCTCCAGTGAGTTTTCAGAGGCAGTAAATCTCATGGGAGGAGATTACTCATCTTTCTCCTGCAGAGAAGCTGATGGGTTTGGACCTTGTGCCTCTAGGTGGGCAGCACAACTTTTTACCACTCCCAGCATGATGATTGCTTCTCTTCCCCTTCAGATGGATTGAGATGAAAGTGTCTTACATGTGAAGTAGTTATCAGAAAATATTGTGCTCCCTTGACGGGCAGAAACACCTCATATTTGATTGAAGTTTATGCAGTAGCACAGAAAAAGTAGTCACATGGAATACACAAAATCCTTTGTCTCTGGAAAGCCCAAACCAAACTTTTAGAATCATGCCTTTTTATTTGCGGTGTTAGAGAAGTGTATTGAATATTCCATGGATTCCAAAACCAATATGGAGAAAGCGCAACCAATGTGCTTGCTAGAGATTTTTGCTGTTGTTGTTGTGTACCATTGAGTCATAACTGACCCATAGCTGACCCTCCATGGGTTTTTAAGAAGCAGTTAGTTGCATGTGAGGATTTAGAGGTTGTGTTATTATTTTTGTTGTTAGGTGCCTTCAAGTTGAGTACAACTCATAGCGACCCTATGAACAGAAGATCTAAATCCTGTTCTTTCCTGTGCCATCCTCACACTTACTGACACACAAGAGCCCATTGCAGCAGTCACAGTGTCAATCCACCTGGTTGAGGGTCTTCCTTTCTGTCATAGACATGCCATCCTTCCCAATATCATGTCCTTCTCCAAGGAATAGCCCCTCCTAGCAACATGCCGAAAGTATGTGAGGCAAAGCCTAATCATTTTTGCCTTCAAAGAGAACACCGGCTGCACCTTCTCTAAGACATATCCGTTTGTTCTCCTGGCTGTCCATGGGGTGTTACAGTGCTCTTCTCCAACACCACAGCTCAAAATGTCAATTCTTCTGTCATCCTTCATCATTGTCCACTTCTCAGATGAATAGCAAGTAATCAGAAAAAGTATAGCCTGAATCAAACACACCTTAGTCCTCAAACTAACATCACTAACATCCTCACTCCTCAATAATTTGGAGAGGTCCCTAACTGCAGATTCGATGGGATATCAATTGACTTGTTCCTATTTACAGATGCAGCCCTGAATATATTCACCAGTCTGTGCCAGGAAATTTGGAGGATGGCTGTCTGGCCAATGGGTTGGAAGAGGTCCATATTTGTTCCCATTACCGAGGAAGGTGATCCCAAATGAATGTGGAAACTGTTGAATGATATGATGAATATCACATGCAAGCAAAATACTGCTGAAGATCATTTAAAAATGGCTTGAACTGTACATAGATAGGGAAATTCCAGAAGTTCAAACAGAATTTAGAAGAGGCTGTGGCACCAGGGATTTCATTGCTGATGTCAGATGGATCCTGGCTGAATTTAAGGAATACTAAAATGTCTATTTATGCAATTAGGGAAAGATAACACCAGAAAAATCAATGGCTTAGCTCGCCTTCTGCTGTTTTCTTACAATAAATTCTATTCATCAAAGTGAAAAAAAAAATGAATGTCTATTTGTGCTTTATTGATTGTGCAAAGGCATTTGACTGTGTGGATCATAACAAGTATGGCAGACATTGAGAAGAATGGGAATCCCAGAGCACTTAATTGTGCTCATGCAGAACCTACACTTGGACCAGGAGGTTGTTGGGTGAACAGAGCATGAGAACACTGCATGGTTTCAAATTGAGAAGGGAGTGTGTCAGGATTGTAGTCTCTCTCCAAACCTATTCAATCTATATGTTGAGCAAATTATCTGAGAACTTGGAATCTATGAAGAGGAGTGTGGGATCAGGAGTGGAGGGACGCTCATCAATACCTGTGCGCAGATGAGACAACCTTGCTTGCTGAAAGTGAGAAAGACTTAAACCATTTGTTGCAGAAGATCAAGGAATGCAGCCTTTGGTGTTGATTGCATCTCAATGTCAAGAAAACAAAGATCCTTACCACTGGACTGATAGGCAGCCTCATGATGAATGGTGAAGAGATTGTCAATAGCTTCATCTTGCTTGGATTCACAATTAGCACCCTTTGTAACAGCGGTCAGGAAATAAGTAGCTAGGTACCTTTCCAAATTATTGAGGATTTAGAGGTAAAGATGGTGAAATCTAGGATACTCATCTCAGATACTTTGGACATGTTGTTAGGAGAGGCTTGGTTCTTGGAAAAAGACATCATGCTTGGAAAGGTAGAGGGACACAGAAAGAAAAGTAAACTTGTTATAGTAGGGGAAGTTCCCAGATAAAGTCGGAGATCCAAGATGGCGGCGGAGACAGAGACAGCGTGGTGAGCTGCGGGAGCAGCGAACCACTTAAAGCAGGGCCATTATG
>NW_006399885.1:432676-442104 GCF_000299155.1 Elephantulus edwardii | reverse complement strand
ATTGAATGTACTATGGACTGCCAAGAAAACAAACAGATTCATCCTGGAGAGGATTAAACCAAGCAACTCCTTGGAGGCAAGGATTCTGGGGCTTCATCTGACATAGTTTGGGCATGTTGCCAGGAGGGACAGGTCCTTGTAGAGGGACGTCATGCTTGGGAGGGTGGAGGGACGGCGCAGGAGGGAAAGACCCTCTATGAGGTGGATTGATCCAGTGACTGGGGTAATCGGGATGGGTGTGTCGGAGGCAGTGCGATTGGCACAGAATAGAGTAGGGTTTAGGGCTTTTATGCATAGGGTCGCTAGGAGTCGCAAACGACTGAATGGCACATAACAACAACAACACAGCAATATGCTTGAGTATGTCAGAGATGTTGAGAATATGAGATGACACAGAATAGGACAGGGTTCAGATCTGTAGTTTATAGGGTCTCTATGAATCGTCCCCAACTCAAAGGCTCCTAACAACGGGCATCTCCTCTACTCATTAGTATATTCCTGCTCTTTGCAACAGTCCTCTGACAGAACTTCATTGATCACTCAGTGGCTTCTGCTAATTTATCTGCTGCTTAGATTCCATCCCTTCCTTCTCCCACAGACCTTCCTACCCATATATTCCCCCCCCTCCCGCCCTTTTACCCTAACAAGATCTTCAAGGGGATTGATTGACACAGGACTGGTCAGGGTTTAGTTCAATTTTTTTTTTTTTTGTATTGTATTATTTTTACGTGTACTGTCAAATTACATCAGACTGGTACAGGAGGAGATTTCCCCTCCTTCCCCGGCAGAGCATCTGGTGGATTTGAACCGCGTACTTCTGGGATTGCAGTGCAGTGTCTTGCCACTAGGCCACCAGAGCTCCCCAGTTCAATTGTTTTTAAGAGATAGCTAGAGTCACAGTGGACTGAATGACACATAACAACACAACAATCCGTTACTTCAAAGTGAGCAAGATCTTTAGCAAAACAAAGGGCATTCTTGATTTAGTGAGTTCAGCTTGCAGGGGTATATATAACAATATTTCCAGTAAGTATTCTAACATTGTCAGGCTTTTGGAACGTTGATTTTAACAATACAAAATGCTTGTTCTTCAAATGGACAGAAATAAGTGTGTTTACTTGTTTAAGTTCCTGAGGAGGGAAAAGTTAACCAGGAAATATTTTGTTTCTCGATGTCTAGTTTAAAATTTAGATTTCCATTTCTCCTGTTAAGGTAATTTAAAATTGAGCTAGCTAGTACACACTAGTATACACAATAGATCATTTTCCCTGTAGCAGGAGTGGCATCCACTTCCTAAATAACATGCCTCCGGAAATTCTATAACTTTGATAAATGTCGATAGTTGTAGAGGGGCTTCAGGCCTTTTGATCATAAGGTTGCTATGAGTCGTGCTCGATTATAAGGCTATCAACAACCGTTAGGTGCCATTGAGTTGAGTACGACTCACAGCGATGCTATGCACAATAACTATCCTCAGCCAATCTCACTCTCTCTGACACAGTTATCTCTATCACCCCAGTTACCGTATCAATTCATCTCAACCAGGGTCTACGTCTCCTTCACTGTCCTTCCTCCCCTTCCAAGCGTAATGTCCTTCTCCAAGGACTAGCCCCTCCTGGCAACGTGCCCAAAGTATGTGAGACAGAGCCTCAAAATCTTTGCCTCCAGGGAGCAACTTGGTTTTCACACTCCAACATATTTTGGCAAGATGGGACACTCAACCCATACCGCGACCTAACATTGATACGGATTGCAGAGACCCTCTCCCGCATGTTCAAGCTATGGTTCCAAGGCCGCCCAAACTGCGCAGGCGCAGTGGTTGCCGCGTGATGGTTCACGGCCTGCAGCAGCGCGCGAAGGGGGCGGGGCTGGCGCTCGGCGTCTTTTCCTCTAACTGCGGCTTCTGGCAGCGCCATTTTGTGTGTGCACCCGCCGCGGATTTGGCTTTGGGGACAGTCTGCTGCCTGCGTTATTTAGGCTTCCTCTTCCTGGGTGCTCCTTTCATTTATACAGAGCTGTAGAGCTTTGCATATATATACTATCAGGGGTAGATATTCTGTGTCTAACGCGAACGCATTAAAATGATGTTAAGAGGAAATCTGAAGCAAGTACGCATAGAGAAAAACCCGGCCCGTCTTCGCGCGCTCGAGTCGGCGGCGGGCGAGAACGACCCGGCTGCTGCCACGGCCCTGGCGCTGGCTATGGCCGGGGAGCAGGGGCAGCCCGCCGGGGCGTCGGAGGACCACCCCGAAGAGGAGGTGGGGTTCACCATTGACATTAAGAGTTTCCTGAAACCGGGCGAGAAGACATACACGCAGCGCTGCCGTCTCTTCGTGGGGAACCTGCCCACTGACATCACGGAGGAAGACTTCAAGAGGCTCTTCGAGCGCTACGGCGAGCCCAGCGAGGTCTTCATCAACCGCGACCGCGGCTTCGGCTTCATCCGCCTGGTGAGTGTCGGAAGGGCTCGCTCCCCGCTCGTTGGCTGCTGGCGGGCGGGAGGTCCGCGAGCGCGTCAACTAAGGGGGGCCCTGGTGGTGGGGTGGGGGGTCCACAAGCGAATAAAGAAGGAATCCCGAGCAAATAAAGGGGTGCGGGGGATCCGGGGGCAGCGAGACGTCCACGATAGAATAAACAAGGGGGGGGGGTCCTCGAGCGAATTAGAAAAGGAGGTTCCCAATGGTGGGATGCGGGGCGGCGAGAGGTCCACGAGTTAGTAAACTAATGGGGTCCCAGGTGTTGGAACGCAGGTCCACGAGCCGGTAAACAAAGGGGGTCCCTGGTGGTGGGATGCGGGGCGGGCGGAGGAGCGGAGGGGCTGCCCCTCGGGAAGAGCCTTTGTAGCCTTGTTTGGACACCGCCTTTCTGGCTGCTTATTACTGCAGGGCACGTTTCTCCTTCCTTCCGTTTCTTAACGATTCGAGCCTCCCTTACTGCCCATTGCCGCCGTGTAGCCTTTTCTCTCTGATTAGGTGCCCGGCGCCGTAGTCCCCTCTGTTCTTCGGGCTTTACTGTATGGCGTGAAGCCTGCCACGCCGGATGGTGACCATTATAGAGGGTTTCCTTTCCCTAGGGCCGGCCGAGAAGTGCAGGCAGTTCTTGGAGGCAAGATGGTAAGGGAAAGTACTTGGATAAAGTGACATCTTTTGAGAACGAAGCAGCATTTTCATAGGGTGTGATGGACCCAGGAGCCCTGGTGGCGCATGCTTATCAGATTTAGGCTGCTAACCAACTACTTCGTGGGAGAAAAAGTTTGACAGTTTGCTGCTTTAAAAATTACAACCTTAGAAATTATGGGACAGTTTACTATAGGATATAGAGTCTGACTGGACTGATCAGCAGGGGATTGTTTTGCGTGTGTGAAATACCAATTCCGTAGATCTGCTTAAAAGTTAAATCTGAATGGTCACAACCTCAACAGGATCTGTAATTTTTTTAATTCATAAAATTTTATTTTGAGATACGCGCTAAATCTGGGTAATTGTGGAAAAATTTGTTCGCTTGTATTGCCCCCCCCCCTCGCTTTTTCCTTACAGCTAAAACTTTGGAGGGAAGAATGCTATATTTATGCAATCAAATTGTTATAAATAATTTGGTAGCAAATTCTTAATACATTTAGTACTATATTGGTGATTAAAAACATCCAAAACCTTACTGTCAGATACTCAGCAGACATAGGTGTAGTCCAATTTTAGCCAAGCTCTGTTATGAAACAGATTTAGATTGCTTTTTCTCTTGGTAACACAAAAACTGGGGGTTGGCAGATGGTTTTCGCTTCTGGTCTTTATGTGGTACTAGCACTGTAGAGACCAAAATTGAGCAATGTGAAAAGACAATTGGCTTAGTCAGTTACAATTTTAAGGCAGGGTATAGCTATCGAGTTAATTGTAAAACACAGTCAAGTACGTTTACAGGAGAACATAATCTAGGATAAGTACTAATTAGAAAGTGGGGGGAGAGATTTTGAAGTAGTCCTTTGAATATTCACCAACTGCTGCTTTAATTTCCAATTTTTTTTTAAATTGAGATTTTATTGTAAGTTTATAAAGAACTTGGATTTTCCTCCCCACCCCTTGTCCCCCCACTTGACTTTTTTCTTGGGGAAAAAAAGTTCCTTAATTGTTACACAGTTGCCCACCCCCCACCCCCCTTTTTACTGTGCAACTTTTATTCTGGACTCTAAACTTAATCATACATTCCTTTAATACAGTCCTCTCCCTTGTCTGTTTCAATGCCATATACATTACTTATCCCCTCTTTTCTTACTTTCCCCCAACCCCCGTGTCAGTCTTGTTTTATAATGGTGGTATTGTACAGTATTTATCTTTTTTGTGACTGAGATATTTCACTCGGCATAGTATCCTCCCTAGTCACCCATTTTATATAATATTTCATGAGTTCTTAGTGTTTCAGTGCTGCATAATACTTAATTTGTGTGAATATACCACAGCTTCTCTATCCATTCATGTTTGTTGATAGGCACTTGGAGTATTTCCAGCTCTTTGCTATTGTGAACAAAGCAGCAATAAGCACGGGTGTACATTAGTTTCCAAATATATTTTAAATTAAAAAGACTGTAGATGTCTAACCATTAACCAGTTACCCTAGTCTATGGTCTGACACTACTATGACCTCAAGTCCATGTGCTTCCCAGAGTAGAACTGTTCCACAGGGTTTTTGCTGGTCTCTTACTGGAAGTAGCTGACTAGGCTCCGTGTACAGTTTTGATAGTAAATGGCATTTCTCATGTCAATTTATAATAAAACTACCATAAACTGTCAGGTTCCTGAAGTGTACTCCAGTAACTTTTTTTATTCTGCAATGATGAGATGGTGTTGAAAAGTTACCTATCTAATAATGTACTATCATCCTCTCAAAATTGGGTTTCTGCTTTCTGGGAGTGGTGATTGAGGATTGAATAGATAATACTTTATATAGTCTGGTTGTATGTTTTAATATTGGAATATTATATATTCAGCCTCTTTTTGAACTCATATCAGTGATAGGATAAGTATCCATATACTAACAAAGAAGGTGGGTTAGTATACCTGTTCCAAATATATGCACCAACCACTAATGCCAAAGATGAAAAAACTGAAGATTTTTCTTTTAAAAAACCCACTTATGCAGAGATGGATCAGATGTGCAGTCAAGGTGCATTGACAATTACTAGTGATTGGAATGTAAAAGTTGAAAAGAATATTAGAACTTGGAAATTATAGCCTTGGTGTAAAAAGTGATACTAGAGATAAGCTAGTTTAGTTTTGAAAAACCAGAAATTTACTCACTGCAAATATATTTTCTCCCCAAAATATACAATACCGAAATGGACCTCTTCTCCCCATCTGTGGACCTTGCTGTATAGAATACCCAGGAATCAAATGTATATCTTTGGAAAAAGTTAGTGGAGAAAGTATGTCAGAACAAGACCATATGTAAGTTCATATTGAACCTGAAGAAAATGAAACAGGCCCACAAAGAATCAAAATATGACTTACTAATATATCCCAGCTGAATTTAATGGGTGAATATGGATTTGATAACATCAAACACCAGACAAGTTGTGGGGTAACATCAAGGATATCATGGAGAAAACAAGGTCATTAAAAAGATAAGCATGAAAGAAAAGACCAAAATGGATGCCAGAAAAAATGCTGAAACTTGGTATATGCCGTGAAGTAACTGAAGAAATTATAAAACAGTTGAGCATAGGATTTCAAAGGCAATTAAGAAAATATGAAATGTGCAAAAACCTGGAGTAAAAAGCCAAAAGGAAAGAACTCAGCATTTCTCAAGCTGAACTGAAGAAAAACCAAATTCCAAGTTGTAATATTGAAGGATTCTGTGGGAGGGAAGCATCAGGAGAAGATGAATTACTTGGAGGACCAAAGTATTTAATGTTCAGCTGTTGCAAGAGGGAATATATAATCAAGAACTGATGGTGCTATATATATATTGCCATCAGTTTCTCCTTACTTGGCTCCAGAGTCAACACACTTGATTGCAGCAGTCAGGCGATCTGGAGATGTGTAGCATTGGGAAAACCTGGTGTCAAAGAACCTCTCCTAAGTTCTGAAAAGCAATGATCTATATCAGTTTTAAAGACTAAGGTGTGCCTAGTTTAAGCCATGGTCTTTCTGAACACCTAGTAGGCGTTTGAGAACTGGACAGTGACTATGAAGACAGGAGAAGAAATGATGCCTTTAAGTTGTGGTGTTGGAGAAGAGCGCTGAATATCCCACAGACTGCCAAAAGAACAAGCAGATATATCCTTAGAAAGTACAGCTGGAGTCCTCCTGAGAGGCAAGGTTGAAAAGCTTGATCTCAACACTGGGCATATTCCTTGGAGAGAAACATGATGGTTGGAAAGGTGGAGGGTCAGCAAGGAGAAGATGACTGTCAACAAGATGAAGACAGAGACTACAGCAGTGTGTTCAAGTATATAGAGATATGAGGATGTTACATAACATAGGACAGGGTTCACACTTGTTCGTAGGATCACTTTGAGTTGTAGTCTACTCATTGGCACCTGATAGTGTCAGCAGGTGTTTCTTGGTTTTCCTTACCTTTTTTAGCTGTATCTTTTGCACATGTCTTAGTTTGTGATGTCATTGAGAAGGAGTGAAAACTTGGCTTACTCTGTGTGATCTCTTTAACTAGTAACATTTTCCAAGAAAATATTTTAACTCCAAATAAACTCACATTCACAGATAGAGGTGTTCGAATTTCAACATAACTATCTTTGTTGGCTTAATGGTAAAGAATTGTACTGCCAACCTAAAGGCAAGTGGTTTGAATCTGTCAGCTATTGAAAACGAGAAAGATGAGGATGCTTTCATGCCATTTACTGCCTTGTAAGATTCACTGGAGAGTCGTCTGTGTGTTGGTTCTGATTCATTGCCATGAAACAGTAACATTTGGGGAACACAATTCAGTTTATAACAGTATGCTTGCAATTTTAAGCAGTTAGTGAACAGTGAGAGAAAAGTTCATTGTATGTTTTGGAAAGAGCTCTAAAATGGAAATCATTAGATCCTAATTTTAGTAGTCACTGCTTTGGGGTAGACAGTTTTCTTATATTCTTTCCAGTTACTGATAACTTGTGTACCTTTTATGCAGATTTATAAAAGGAATATGAGCTGAAAGAATTTGAAGAAGAATCTCAAAACTGGTTTGTTTTCCAAGCATAAACATTTCATTTAGCTTAAAGAATATTAACAGTTGAGTTGATTGAGATGAATAAAAAATAGCTTAATACAGAAATTGACAATTTACATTATGAATATATTTGATTAATTTGTTCTTTGAAGAGCAAAGCCAAAACCCAAACCAGTTGCCAAAAGGCTGTTCTGACTTACGATGACTCTGTGTTGTGGAGAAGAAAAATGCTCCATGGGGTTCTCAAAACTGTAGTCTGTGGAAGCAGATCACCAAGGCTTTCTTTCCAGTCAACTTGAATAAGTTGACTCATCATTCTTTCAGTTAATAGTTGAATACTTAAAGAATTAGGGACTCAAATTTCCTGATTTGACTAGCAGGTGCTCTCTGACAATTATTTATTTCTACCATTCCCTCTTTGTTCCCATCCCTACCTCCACATGTAAACATTTTATTATGAAAATTCGGACATGAATAGCTTTTGTATCTACAACTCAGATTTTATAACTAAACTTGGTTTTTCTGTCACATTCCCACTTTAAAAAAAGTCATTAGCTAGTGACTCCTAAACACTCCAGCATGTTTGTCATTTATAAACTAGAATCTTCTTGTGTACCTTGGAGTTGGAACCAACCCATAGCTCACCATCCAGCGGTTTTTCAGAGGGAGTTAATTGCACTGGAGGAAATTGCCCATCTTTTCCACACGGAGCAGCTGTTGGATACAAATCTTGTGTCTTCCGGATTATAGCACAGCTTTTTATCAGTTGGCCACCAGAGCTCGTGGGTCTGGAAATGTAGCTCACCGGTAGAGCATGGTGGCTCATGGGCCTTGGCTTTCTGGTTCATGGTCCATTACCCCTTGGCCACAGAGCTCTCAAGGATGTTGGATTAAATGAAGTATAAGGTATAGAGTGCCTATCTCTTGTTTATGAGAGTAGTAAAATGACTATTTTAACTGTCTCTGAAAAGATTAGTTAGCATCATTTATCTGGGGAAAACTTAATATGTTTATTGAAGAAGAAATCATAACTCAGCACAAAGGAATTCATATTGAAAATTTTCTTTTTTTTTAATCTGTCGTTGTTATGTGACTGATTCATAGCTGATCCTCCAGCAGGTCTTCAGAGACTATAAATGGCACAGGAGATTGCCCATCTTTCTCCTGAGAAGAAGCTGATGAACTCAAACAGCCTGCCTTTGAGTTGTCATTGAAACTCTTCACTCAGCAGGCCACCAGAGCTGTGGAAACTTTTTTTTTTAATTTTTTTTAGGGAACTCTGGTGGCCTAGTGGCAAGAAGCTGCACTGCAGTCCCAGAGCTATGCAGTTCGAATCCACCAGGTGCTCTGCTGGAGAAGGAGGGGCAATTTCCTCCTGTACCAGTCAGATCCGATTTGACGGCACACACACACAAAGTAATAAAATAAAAATATTTAAAAAAATTTTTTTTGGTACGTTTGAGCAAGAGCCTATGTTGATGGAGGAAGTTCAAGTTGCTCTGAAAGAATTGGCAAAAAACAAGGCTCCAGTAGTTGACGGCATACCAATTGACTAATTTCAACAGACGCTGCTCTGCATGCGCTCACTAAGTTGTGCCAAGAAATCTGGAGGACAGCCAGCTGACCAGCTGATTGGACAAGATCGATATTTGTTCCCATTCCAAAGAAGTTGACCCAACAAAGTGCAGAAATTAACGAGCAAATCAATATCATATGCAAGCAAGATTCTGCTGAAAATAATTAAACAATTGGAGCAAAATGTCAACAAAGAATTGCCAGATGCGCAGGCTGGATTTAGACGAGGTTGTGGTACTAAGGATATTATAGCTAATGTTAGATGGGTTTTAGCAGAATGCAGAGAATACCAGAGGAATGTCTATCTGTGCTTCATTGACTGTGCAGAGGCTTTTGACTGTGTGGATCACAACAAGTTATGGCTGACTCTTACAAGAATGGGAATCCTAGAACATTTGAGCGTGCTTATGGGACACCTATACTTAGACCAAGATGCATTTGTCAGAACAGAGCAAGGAGACACTACATGGTTCAAAATCAAGAAGGGGGTCCATCAGGGAGGAATTATGTCTCCATACATTTTCAATCTGTATGCAGAACAGATTATCCGAGATGCTGGGCGGTACAAGGAGGAATATGACCTCAGGATTGGTGGAAGATTGATTCATCAACAACCTGCGTTATGCAGATGACACAACCTTGCTTGCTGAAACTGAGGAGGACCTGAAGCGCTTGCTGCAGAAGGTCAAGGACTG
>NW_006399885.1:432032-432576 GCF_000299155.1 Elephantulus edwardii | reverse complement strand
CCCCCCCGCAGAGCCCGCACCGTGCACTGGACAGCCACTGCAGCTCCATGAGGCTTCCACAGCCGGAACGAATGGATTCCCTCACCCAGGATGGATGCTGGGCACTGGCCCTTCTCAAGACTGGTACAGCGAAGCCACCACACTGTCACAAGGTGAACTTATTCTGGAGAGAATTCTTGGAGCCAGGATGGCGGCTGTGGGGGAAGTGGGTGACCACTGGCCACCTGCACAAGAGGGGCCATGCACACCGAGCACCCGGGCAGCAGGGTGGGATGGCACGCCCCCACCGGCCTCCCACGCTGGTGGGGCGTGCGCCCCGCTGGCCAGCTGCGTAGGAGGTGGGGGATGGGATGCATGCCCGCCATCTGCAGGTTTGGGTTTCCTTGGACAGGCCAAAGAAGACGATTACCTATCCATTGGAAAGGCCAAAAAGGACAATTACCTATGCATTGGACAGGCCAAAGAAGACAATTACCTATAGAATGGATTGCTGAAAGTCACTGTGAGTCTGATGACCTTAACAGTGGCAGCATGCACAAGAGGA
>NW_006399885.1:424051-427540 GCF_000299155.1 Elephantulus edwardii | reverse complement strand
GCGAGATTGGCACAGGATAGAGCAGCATTTAGGGCTATTGTACATAGGCTTGCTATGAGTCACAAGCGACTTGACACCACATAACTGCAATAACAACAACTGTCAAATCAAATCTGACTGGTACAGGACGGGATTGTCCCTCCTTCTCCAGCAGAGCATCTTGTGGATTCGAACCGTGCATCTCTGGGATTGCAGTGCAGCTTCTTGCCACGAGGCCACCAGAGCTCCCTGGGGAAAACACTTCTGTAGTTAGATTTTTGCATAAAAGCAATATTTTCAAGTTGTTGTGAATGAAGAACTGAATAAAGAACTATTGGTGACATTGGTAACTCTATAAGTACACACTTAATTCCTCCTTGATATGTGTCTGGAGAGTGTTCACAAGGAAAATAATTTACCTTTATTAAATTTGCCAGTTGATTTGTTGATTTGCCTTTCATTTTTTGGAAAGCTTTAGGAAGAAAGTTCTATTCTGGTACCGGAACAGAGCTGCTTATCTGGATTTTTAGAAATGTATTTATTTTCTGGTTTCTTCTAGTAGGTGCATGTATGCACTTTATATAATGTAGAAGACAACACGTCTGCACATGTGTGTTTGCTTTCTAAAAAATAGTGATAGCTGTGTAGACTAAAATACTTTAGGAGAAATGGATGATTAACATAATTTAACGATTGTTACACATAATATAAAATAAAAAAGAGAACTTGGAAAAGCAAAAGTGTATTAATCTGGCAGTGGGAAGATGTGAGATGTTTTATTAAGAAATAAATAGCAAAATGGGGGGGAGGGCTGGGTGGGGAAGGAAGTGCAGCAATGAATGAATGGAAATCCAAAATCTCTGTAAATGCTCATTAAAATTATTTTTTAAAAAAAGAAGGTAAAAAAAAATACAGAGCAGTGAAAAAGCTGAAGACCGTCAATGAGATATATTGGCACAGTGAAAACAAAAACACTCAAAGCCACAGGTTTTGGCTGTAAAAAAAAGTAATAAATAGCAAAATGTTGAGAGTGCAGACATTACTGCTTTCGTTAGTATTTAGTAACCATCACAGATCTCCAAAATTAATTACATAGTATATGTGGGAGATTTAACAACAGTTGTTTTAGATATTTAATAATTGTTATTTATTATTTATCAGCAGCTAATCTTTAAATCATGCCTTTGACTAAAACAGTTGGAAATTTCTGCTTAAAATATTTGAAAGTATTTTGTCTTTGAATAGTTAGTAAGGTGCATGTGAAACTAAAATCAAGAGACAAAAAAACCCCACGAAACAAACAGGACACTTTTATCCATTTCTTAAAATTTCTCAGTTCTCTCTAAAAGCAAGCTACTATTACAGATTATTTGTGTTAACTATCAACTTTAAAAAGAAACTTTTCCTTCTATAAAAGGAGTCAAGAACACTGGCTGAAATTGCAAAAGCAGAGCTGGATGGCACAATTTTGAAGAGCAGACCTCTCCGAATTCGCTTTGCTACTCATGGAGCAGCTTTAACTGTCAAGAACCTTTCTCCAGTTGTTTCCAATGAGCTCCTTGAACAAGCATTTTCTCAGTTTGGTCCAGTAGAGAAAGCTGTTGTCGTTGTGGATGATCGTGGTAGAGCTACAGGAAAGGGTTTTGTAGAATTTGCTGCAAAACCGCCTGCCCGAAAGGCCCTGGAGAGATGTGGTGATGGAGCATTCTTACTAACAACGTAAGTTTTAAACTTCTTGTTCTTCTATATCCATTTACATATGGACTTTTTGTTTTGGGGTTCTGTCTTTATAGCTCCTCCTGTTCTTGACAAATGGTAAGTAAGTATTTCAGTGAATATAAGTATTGGGACATACTCTGTACCCTTATGAGTCAGGAGCTAACATACTTTTTCAGTTTATCTTTGAGTCTTAGAAACATGTAATTTCTGATTTAAACTTAATTTACTCAGCATCTATGTAAAGCTAAAAAATACACTTAATCTTTTACAAATTTATATAAAATTTACTGACATGGTTATATACATTAAAATGTATCCAATTTTAAATGCAGAGCTCAATGAGTTTTGACAGATGTATACAATCATGTGAAAATGACCACAAACAAAACATTATCTGAGAAAAGTTCCTTTGTGCCCTTTTGCAGTTATTTAAGTCCTTCCTTTTACCCTTGTTGTTAAGTGCCATTGTGTCGCAGGTGACTCATAGCGACCCTATGAAGGAGAGTCCTCGACGCTTGGGTGCCTTTCATCCTCTCTCCAGGTTCATAGGGTTTCTGGAGGCAAGCTATTAATGGAAGTGGATGACACTCCTTCCAACCTTTTACCCTTAGCAGTTGTTAATCTGCTTTCTTTCTATTTTTTAAAATTATTATTTTGTGTGTGTGTACTGTCAAATAGGATCTGACTGAATCCACCAGATGCTCTGCTGGAGAAGGAGGGGCAGTCTCCTGTACCAGTTAGATCTCATTTGACGGTATACACACAAAAAGTAATAAAATTTTTTTTTTTTTAAAAAAGAAAGGATCTGACTGGTACAGGAGGAGATTGTCCCTCCTTCTCCAGGAGAGCATCTGGGGATTCAAACCTTGTGCCTCTGGGATTGCAGTGCAGCTTTTTGCCACTAGGCCACCAGAGCTCCCTTGATCTACTTTCTCTATAATAGCTCAGTTTTATTTAGTTTTTAATAAGAGATGAAACTTGGTACTACTTTGTGTCTGGCTTCTTTTGCTTAACATGTTTATAGTATACTAGTATTTTTTTTTAATGACTTAAAATCATGCTCTGTTGCTTTGTTGGTTTTTGTTGTTTTTTTAAAGCTCCAACTTTTTTTTTTTTTTTTTATTTTTGTTAATTTTTTTTGTGTGTACTGTTGAATCATATCTGACTGGTACAGGAAGAGATTGTCCCTCCTTCTCCAGCAGAGGATCTGGTGGATTCGAACTACTTACCTCTGATATTGCAGTGCAGCTTCTTGGCGCTAGATGATCAGAGCTTGCCAAATAATGATCTGTTTTTATGGACTTAATCACAGTTTATCCAGTGACTTATTAGTGAACATTAGAGTTGATTTTTAATTACTAGTGTACCTGGCTTCCTAGGGAAAGAAGGCTTTTTCATGTAACTTGTAATATTTAAGGATGAATTATCTTATGTTTAGTTTTATAAGAAACTGCTGAACTCTTTTTCCAAGGTGGTTGCTTTTACATTTTTATTGGCAATGTCTGAGAGGTCTAGGTGCTCTATATATCCTTGTCAATCTTTGAAAAAATATAAAATACTCTTAATGAAAATATAAAATACTCTTAATGAGTATAAACCTACCGAGGCTGAATTTTTTTAAGAATTTGGTATTCTGTTCGATCATGTTCTTTCTGTATTTTTATTAGGGAGCTCTCATTTTTTTTTTTATTATTGTTACATTTTATTAGTTTTAATGAACATTTACAGGGATTTTGGGTTTTCATTCCTTCATTGCTGCACCATTCTCTCTACCCTCCTCCCCAGTTTGTT
>NW_006399885.1:388877-421716 GCF_000299155.1 Elephantulus edwardii | reverse complement strand
CTAGCCATTCGTTTGTTGATGGGCACTTAGGTTGTTTCCAACTCCTTGCTATTGTGAACAAAGCTGCAATAAACATGGGTGTGAGGGAGCTCTCATTTGATCTAGGAGTTGTGCTGCTAAACCCGAAGATGTCGGTCTTATGGTTCAAAACCACTAGTAACTCCAAGGGAGAGAGATTGGCACTTTCCTACCTTGTGATTTACAGCCTCAGAAACCCAATTTAGGGTCAACTATGAGTTAGTTCCCATTTTCTCCCTATCTATCCCTTTATTATTTTTTTAAAAAAGTCTAGTGGGAAAGATTTAAATATATTCACGGAGTAAAAATGATGAATCTGTGTTAATGCAGAATTCTGGTATTAATATAAAGTAGTCATCCTACTTCTAGAAGGCATTTAGATGTTGCTTTGTGCTGTCCAGTTGCAACTGACTTGGCACCAGATTTTCTTGGGCTGATTACACAGGACATTGTCTTTTTCCTGTGAAACCGTTGGTAGATTTGACCTGTGTGTCTTTGGGTTGGCAGCATAAATCTTCACCCCTTAGGCCACCAGAGCTGCCTTTTAAGAGATAACATTTTAAGTAAATAATTTGAGTTAAAATTTTATGTATCATTTTATTAAACTCTCCAGTTACTGGATTCTGTTCATTCATTATCTGAAGTTTTGCCATTCCTATGATAAAAAGTGAAGAAGACCTAAAATTTGTGCTGCTGAAGATCAAAGACTATATAATCTACAATATGAACATCAAGAAAATAACAGTTCTCTCCACTGGACCAATAGGCAACATCGTAATAGATGTAGAAAAGGTTGAAATTATTATTTAATCTTATGTGGATCCACAATCAATACCCTTGGTACCAGCAGTCAAGAAATAGAAAAGACACTTTATGCATTGGGAGAGTCTGTCAAGTACCTCTTGATGCAGTTTAAAAGATTAAGGTGCACGAGATCCAAGCTGTGGTCTTTTGTGCATCTTAAAGTTGAACAATGAATAAGGGTGACAAGAATCAATGCCTTTGAGTTGTGTTGGAAGAAGAGTACTGAATATCCCTTGGACTGCCATAAAAAGAAACATTCTGAGGGAGCTCTGGTGGCCGCGTGGCAAGAAGCTGCACTGTAATCCCAGAGGTACGCAGTTTGGATCCACCAGATAGTCTGCTGGAGAAGGAGGGGCAATCTCTTAATACTGGTCAGATCCAATTTGATGGTACACACAGAAAAAGAATAATTTTTTAAAAAAAATTCTTTTAAGGTAGCTATGAATTGTAATTGACTTGCTACAAGGTCACTCACTAGCAGTGATTTATTTGTTTAAAAAGCAGTAAACTTGACAGATCAGCAACCCCAGATTAAACCGTGCTGTTGACCACTTTTTTACTGTTCAGGCTTTATTTATTTTGTATCATTTTTATCTAGGGTCTCAGTATGTAATGTACTAGACTACTAGCTGAGAGTGGTTAAAGTACACCAGCCACTCTATGGAAGAAGGATGGGCAATCTTTTCCCTTAAAGATTTACAGCCTTGGATATCCAGTGGAAGGAGGGTTGCTGAGTTGGAATTGACTCTGCAGCACTGGATGTTGTTAGGTGCTGCCGTGTCCAGCTCATACTGATGTGAATTCTGATCTGTTTTGTGCCAGCCTTAATATCCCTGACAAACGAACCCATTGCCACAGTCACTGTATCAGTCTGCCTCATTGAGGGTCTTCTCTTTTGCTCACCATCCACCTTTTCCTGCATGAAGTCCTTCTCAAAAGGATTGCCTCTCCTCATAATATGTCCAAAATGTGTGAGGCAATGCTTTGTCATTCTTGCCTTCAAAGAGCACTCTGGTTATACCTTTGCCAAGATTTATGTGTTTGTTCTTTTGGAAGTCCATTGATTATTCAGTACTCTTCAGAGGCATCAATTCTTTGACATCCTTATTCATTGTCCAGTTATCAGATGCATAAGAGGTAGTTGGAAAAACTGTTTAATCAGGTGCACCCTAACTTTTAAACTGACATCATTGTTGTCTAGGATTTTGGAGAGGTCCTTGACAGCAGGCTTTTCCAATACAATACCTCTCCTGATCTCATGACTGCTGGTATCTCGGTGCCATCATGATGGAGAAAAGATTGAAACTGTCAAAAATTTCATTTTACTTAGATCTATAATCAGTACCTGTGGTACAAGCAGTCAGGAAACCATAAGATGTGTTGCATAGGAAAACTGGCAGTCATATACTACTCCATGGAGGCAAGGATGGTGAAGCTGTCTGTGTCTCACATACTTTGGGCATTTTCCCTGGAAAGTGACATTATACTTGGAAAAGTGGAGGGTCAGCAAAAGAGGAAGACTCTTGGTGAGTTGGATTGACACAGTGACTGCAACAGTGGGGCTCAGGTATGTCAAGAGATAATGAAGATGGTGTTGGATAGGGTGGGGTTCATTTAACACAGTGTTTTCAGATTTCATCCAGTGTGTAGCATGTAGTATTTATTCTGTTCATGACTTGAGTAAATATTTCTTTGTATGGAGTTACCTCGCTTTGTTTATCCTTTCCTTCTGTTGATGGATATTTGGGGTTTTTGTTTCCCTTTTTGTGAGTAGTAGTGAGGTGAATACCAGGGTATAAGTGTTTGTATTCCTTTTTTAAATTTTTTTTAATGTGTGTGTGTGTGTGTGTGTGTGTGTACGTGTGTACTGTCAAGTCCCCCCTTCTCCAGCAGAGCATCTGGTGGATTTGAACTGTACACCTTTGGGATTGCAGTGCAGCTTCTTGCCACTGCATTTCTTCTTTGATTAATTTTTAGTTTATAATTTTGAGTGACTTTCTAAATTAAAAAGTTTTTTTTGATTTTTTTTAATCACAGCTATTTTAGTTATGTAGTGATTACTTTTTAGTGCTTATAACAACTCAGATAACTCTTACTTGAAATATTTATGTTTCGAAGGCAAGATGAATAGATTTTACTGTTGAATGCATGATGATAGGCTGTGGTAGCAAAGAGAATATCAACTGCTCTATTTGATACCGTTTTCCCCATTGAGCACTGCTATTTTTCACTGAAGAAATGTCTATTCTTATCAGTCCTTAGAGAGCGATGTCATGCTTGGGAGGGTGAAGGGACAGCGCAAGAGAGGAAGACCCTTAATGAGATGGATTGATTCAGTGACGACTGGCACAGGATGGAGCAGGGGTTAGGGATGTTATACATAGGGTCACTATGAATAGCAGGCTACTCGAAAGCACATTAACAACAACAACGACTTCTTTCTTCAGTGTCTTATGACTGCCCTCTCATTTTGTTTTACTGATATCTTCTAGGTCCTATTTTTAGTCATTAACATTTTAAAGAAAATCTGGACAAGATAAGTAAACTAAAGGAGGCTGAGATATGCAGAGATAGTGAGATATGAGGTAATGAGTCATGGAGATGATTAATGCCACAGAAATAAAATATAAATTTGAGATTTACTAGTTTTACAAAGTTAGCTACAGAGGTTTTACTGGTTCATAGGTGTCCATTTGCTTGTTTTCTTAAGTAGACTTTTACAGTCATTTTGTTAACCATTATATCTTCTTCAGTAAATGCTTCCTAAAAATGTTTTATTTTTGATAGAAAAATGTTCCTGGAGGAAGTTAATTTTAGCTACTATGCTAATTTATTAATGTATTTGTATTTGTCCAGAACCCCTCGACCAGTTATTGTGGAGCCCATGGAACAGTTTGATGATGAAGATGGTTTGCCAGAGAAACTAATGCAGAAAACTCAGCAATATCATAAGTAAGATTTATTAATTGAGCTGTTTCAGATACATACTATGAAGGATATTAATCACGTTTTATTGGGTTCTAAGATGTTAATATATTTTAGTTACTAATTGGCCTACTATAGCTGCCTTCTCGGTATGCTGGTTTTCTTTTTTTTATTATTATGTATAAAATTTTTTTATGTAACCAGAGTATGTGTTGAGGGACAAAGAGACTGCCAGTAATATTTATGTCTACAGAAACAATCAATCTAGATACAATGGAAACACTTTGCTAATAACTGTACTTGAGGTATAGTATGAGTTAGAAATTGCATTTTAGGGTGAGGGCTCTTAAATAACCCTAGTAACCTTGCAGAGTATGCCTGTTTTAGAGTGAAAACCAAAAATTATCTGTATTTTTGTGTATGTTCTTTTACCAATTGCCTTTTTCAGGTAGGATATGAATATTTTAACATAAATTTTTTGTAGGAATATATTGTGTGTGTGTGTTTGTTTTATTGTTTATTACAGTTGTTTATAAAGGTCTATTTTGAGTGATAAATTCATGGTGAAGTGTCTGCCAGTCACTGTTTTAGGTACTGGCTGTGCAGCATTGACTTAGACAACATGATGTTTCCATTTTTTTATAATAGAATACTTACAATTAAAAACATGAAGACAAAATAGGAAGCATATTAGTGTGAAATACAATAAAAGAATTAACAAACAATAGTGTTAAGTGCTTAGTTCAAACGGTGTGTACATTAAAAATTCTTGCCATAATGGCAAGTGACTTTCCAGGCTGATAAACTGATTGATTATACACTTTCATATGTGTGTTGGAAAGCATTTGTTTTTCTTCATCCTTGAAAGAATGTGGGTTTTTTTTAATTTTTAATTTTTTTTATATTATTTTTTTGTATGTACCGTCAAACCAGATGTGACTGGTACAGGAGGAGATTGCCCCTCCTTCTCCAGCAGAGCGTCTGGTGGTTTCGAACCACGTACCTCTGGGATTGCAGTGCAGGTTCATGCCATTAGACCACCAGCGCTCCCGTGAAAGAATGTTTTAAGGTTTAAGAAATTCTTAGTCTGATAGTAAATTTATGAGTATTTTATTAGCTTTATTTATTGTAGTGAAACTGAATGTTCTTCCATTGTAGTTGATGTCTATGGCTAATATAAATGCTTACTCTGTGCTCAAAAAGCGCTGTTGGCTTAGTACTTAGTGTTAGTGTGTTAACCTAAAGGCTGGCAGTTAGAATCCACTAGCCACATGTGAGAGAAAGATGACCAATCTCTTTCCAGAAGATCTACATCCTCGGAAACTTGCTGGGGAGTCACCATGAGTTGGAATCAACTTGGTGGCAGTAAGTAATATGTGTGAAGTGTTGGCCATATGTTAATTGTTTAGAGTGGCCAAAAATTCATAGTGATTTGGTTAGAATAGAGAGAGAATCAGTAAATACAAGTTAAAATAATAGGAAGAAACTCTTTGGGGGGAGACTCAGCATAGCAATAGTTAGGTGGTTTGGAAGACCTCTTGGTGAAAGTGACATTTGTATGAAAACTTGAAGGAAGAAAAGTTAGCCAGCTGTGTAGCCTTTAGAAATGGGAGTAGAGAATTCGGGAACTGTAGTATTAGCAAGAGAATATAAACAGAACTCACTGTCATTGAGTCAGTTCCAATTTATGGCAACCCTTGATTGTTTTTCCCATGTTGTAAATTTCTAGGTGGTAATGGCATCTTTTTCTTGCAGAAGGATTGCTGAATTTGAACCATCCACCTTTCAGTTAGTAACTTATGGTGTAGTGCACTGTGTAATGATAAAGGACTTGAGGAAAGAATGTGCCTGATAGGATTCAGGCACATTAAAGAGACCAGTTTAGCATGAAAGACAAGGTTAGAGAAACAGTATGAGTCCTCTCCTTCCCCACAAATGAGAAAGGAAGTAGTATGGTAATTACTTAATTTTAAGATTATTACAGCATAGTGTTGGCTGATTTTATGATATTTAAAATTTACTTTAACCTTGAATCTAAGGTTTTTAATGAGTAAAGGTGGATTTGGAGAGAAAACTTGGGAAATTGCCAACATGGAGTAATCACAGTTGAGGCAGGGAAAAGCGGTGAAAATTTGTGACTTTGGTACGAGGATGTAGAAAATTTGGTTCCAAGCAGCTAGAAGTATGGAAATTGCCAATGATTGATTTAGAGAATCCCGTATGAACAGCATAGAGCTCTAGCACGTTGTGCTGCCTACAATGTACTGCTAACTGTAGTGTGAATCCATCAGCCGCTGTAGGGTAGATTGCTAGGCAGTCTCTTCTGGTTAAGAATTACAACCTCAGAAAACTCAGTAGGAATTTGCTGTGAATTAGAATCAAGTAGATGACAGTGTGGGTACAGGAGGAGTAGAAGATCAGGAACCTGGGTGAATGGATACCACTGGTCCAGGAGGAGATTGCCACTCCTGCCCCTCCTTCTCCAGCAGAGCATCTGGTGGATTCGATCCACGTGCCTCTGGGATTACATGGAACTCTGTTTTGAGGATGTTATGTTTGAGATGAGTATTTGATATCTCAAGTGGAGATGTGAAGTAGGTAGTTGTACTGGCTCTTGGAAATTAGAGATTTTGGGGCTAGAATTAAATCTAGAGGGTTGAGAGG
This sequence comes from Elephantulus edwardii, assembly GCF_000299155.1. Lineage (NCBI taxonomy): Eukaryota > Metazoa > Chordata > Mammalia > Macroscelidea > Macroscelididae > Elephantulus > Elephantulus edwardii. The sequence continues at coordinate 415,305 of NW_006399885.1, read as the reverse complement.
GTTTAGAAGGAATCCACAAAAAAGACATAGCATTTGGTGGAGTAGGGAGACACAAGAGAAAGTGCCTTAGCAGGAAGTAAAGGAACCATTTCAGGGGGAAAAAAATCAGAAAGTCCTAACCATTTGTAAACCGTGACCATTTTGGTTTTTTATTATACTAGTATTCAGAAAATTAATTTCCTACTCGGTTGACCTTTTTTCTTGGTAATGGAATATCTCACTTAGAAGTTAGAGAATTGAAATTAAAAGCATTATTAGAAGTGAAATGTGTAGATTTTTAATTACATAATGATTTAATTATCCCAGAAAAACTTTTACAATCTAGTTATATTCCACAGTCTTCCTACTACAGAGAATGTCCCGAAAGCTTTGGAGCCAATGTCAAATTTCATTTCTGATTCCAAAAATCTTTATTGGTTCAAGATGTTTTCCTTGACAGAAAATGAAATTTTAATGTGTTTTTTTTTGTTTTATTATAATGGATCTCTAATTTCAGAACTGCTTATAAATCAATAGTTATTTCATAAAAATTAGTGTGTTGTTCATCTTCTTTTTAGAAAGAGAAAATGAAAATCTCTTTATTGGTTCTAGAATACCAAAACTGTTAGACTGATGTAAATCTTTGTTTTACTTTTTATATTTGCTTCACCCAATATCATCTTTCTCTGAACACAAAAGTTAAAAATTATATCTTTATTGATGTAGTTGGAATTGTGTTGTTAATATTTTTTCTCCATCAGCCAGGAAAAATTAAATTTCTAGACCTTTGGTTTCAGCAGAGAGAACTAATTCCAGACAGTTTACGCAGGATATATTTTATTGATATGGTGGAAACACGTGTTATTTAAATGAATACTAGATGGTTCTCATTAGACGTGACTGTAAGAGGAGTATATCCAATCGCTTACATTGGAATCTTGGTTTCATTACTTATTCAGCGTTTTTGGATTTTTTCCACTCAGCCTGTAAAATGTTACAGTGTTGTCATGAGACAATTTTTAGTGAATCTGATAGTGTACCCTGAATTTTTTAAAGCACTCAGTAAATAGTGGTTGTTGCTATTGTCTGTTGTTGTTGTTTTATCTTTTAAACATACATTTCTGTATGTTTTTAAATGTAAATTTAGGGAAAGAGAACAGCCTCCACGTTTTGCTCAGCCTGGGACATTTGAATTTGAGTATGCGTCTCGATGGAAGGCTCTTGACGAAATGGAAAAGCAGCAGCGGGAGCAGGTTGATAGAAACATCAGAGAAGCGAAAGAAAAACTAGAGGCAGAAATGGAAGCAGCTAGGCATGAACACCAGTTAATGCTAATGAGGCAAGGTAAAAATTGGTTTTCACATAGATATGGTACGATTTTTTTTTTAATATTTTAATTTTTTTTTTTTTAGATATGGTACGATTTTTTTAAAAGTGGTTAATATTTATCTCCCATTGATATGTACTGATACTTAACTTGTCATTTGGGAATTCAAGAGACGAACCTGGAACACAACATGTAAGAAACAAAAGTCTTCTTTATCTTGATGGACTTTATAAACCCCACAACTTATTGCGGTTTTAAATAATGTTACCTACATGTTTTATTTAGATAATTCTAAATAAACTTTGCCATCAGCATAATGATTTTGACAGCACTAAATGAAGCATCGCCGTCAATTTTTGGTAGGTAGGTCTGGCATAATAGGATTTCTGATGCCCTAATGATTAGGAATTGTGTTGCCAACCCAAAGACATGTGGTTTGAATCCACTTGTGGCTTCATAAGAGAAAGATGAGTATTACCCTCCTGTGTGATATACAGCCTCTGAAAACCTGCTGGAGAGTCTCAGCTATGATGTGATTGTTGGTTATGACTAGACAGCATATAACAGCAACCATGGTCCAATACTAAAGATATTTAAATTATGACTGTTTATGATTACTTGTCAAAAGAAATTATAATAGATGCATAGAGTTTTTGGGAAGAGTTGGAAGTTCATAGATATTCAAGGTAAAGAAATTCCTTGAATTGGCCAAAATAGTAAACATTGAGACTGAAATTTTAAGAGCAGTCAGAACACTAATTTGCTGTCTTACCTACTGATCTGACAAACAGCATAGTGCTGAAGGCTTCATCTCCCCTTTTCCTTGTTGGTTTCATTGGAAGATTACCTTGTATTTTTTTGTCTTTCCTTCTTATTTTATTCTTTTGTGTCACAAATAATTTGGTTTTTCCCCCCCCAACAACTGTACATGATTTATAATTGTATTTCCTTTTTAATAATACTAGTGTACTTTAGGTGAAAGTTTACACAGGACATTAATTTCCCATTCAACAATTGATATATAAATTACCCTGCCACATTTGTTTATATCCCCGCAGTTTGTTGGCACTCTCCCCATTTTCACCATCTCTGTTTCTAACTGTTCAGTCTCCATTTGCCGCACAAGCCCCTCCTGATAATATACTAAAGTACAAGAGTTGATGTCACGCTTTCCACATAAATAACTTAGGAGCATTCTGGTTGCTTTTCTTCTGGGTTACATTTGTTACTTATTTTTACATCTCAAAATTCAAAGACAGCAGTTTTTTCTATTGTCTTTAATATTGTCTAATGTTAATCTATGTATGAGACAATTGAAAAAGAAAATAAAAACCAACAACCCGAAATTAGGTCAGACTTGTCTTAGTGCTCATCATGAAGCTCTTTACTAACCCTTTAAAGAGGATATTTGCCCATTGCAATATGTCATTGTACTTTTGGTAGCTACTTTGATTATTTAATTGGTCCAGTTGTGAAGAATTTTTTTTTTAATAGCGAGGTAGAATCTCTACTGAAGGCCTTTGAATTTAGTGTTTTAGAAGTGTCTTCCACAAGCAAAGTAGTCTCTATGTCTAACAGGTTGTTAATGAGTCTTTCCGCATACTGATGACTTCTTCTTGTGGTCATCTTCTTGAATTACTGTTCAGCATACAGATTGGATAGATGTATCAAGAAGATACACCTTTCTTGATTTTAAACTGTGCAGTAGTTTATTCTACTGTTTGAACAAACATTCCTTGTTCTATGTATAGGAATCACAGGGAACACAATTATGTATTTGCAATTCCCATTCTTTTATCCATAGTTTGTTATGATCCACATAAATAACAGGGCTCTTTATTAAGATGCTACTGAGTTTCCTTATATTGAGCCCTCTCCCCCCTTTTACTTTCTGTTACTTATTTCTTGCTTCATAGCATTATGATGAGATGGTATTTTATATTGTTGTTGATTGCCTCCAAGTTGAGCACAACTCATAGCGACCCTATTAAACAAAAGGCCTGAAGCTCCTCTACAACTGTTGACATTTATTAAAGTTCATAGAGTTTCCAGAGGCATGTTATTTAGGATGCCACTCCTGCTTCCAAACCTGTCATAGTATGTCATTGTTGTTATGTGTCATCGAGTCACCTGTGACATATAGCAACCCTGTGTACAGCAGCGCTGAACTCTTCTCTGTCCTGAGCCAGTTACATTAATTCCGACACACCAACCCCCATTGCCCAACTTACTTTATCAATCCATCTCATCTGGGGTCTTCCTCTCCTACTGATTGTCCAGCCTCCCAAGCATGATGTTTTTCTCCAGGGACCGGTCTCCTGGACACATGCCCAAAGTAAGGTAGAGATTCAGAATCCTAGCCTCCAAGGAGAGACTTGGTTTCACCCTCTCCAAATCAGACCTGTTTGTTTTCTTGATAGTCTGTGGTATGTTCAGGACTTTACCAGCACCACAACTCGAAGACATCGATTTTTCTTCTGTCACGCTTAGTTATTGAATACGTAATTGAGAAGACCATGGCCTGGATGACCATGGCCTGGATTAGGCGCACCTTTGTATCTAGACTGGTGTCATTGCTCTTCAGCACTCTGCCGAGGTCCATGACAGCAGATTTCCCCAATGCGGTTCATTTTTTGATTTCCTGACTGCTGGTGTTAAAAGAGTGTTGATTGTGGATCCAAGCAAGCTGTAATTGTTAACAATCTCAATCTCTGTCCATATATTATGGTGCTGCCAGTTGGCCCAGTGGTGAGAATCTTTGTCTTCTTGATGTTGAGCTTCAATCCATATTTTATATTATGTTTTTTTATTTATTGTGGCTTGCTTTGTGGCCAGCATATGCTCTGTTCAGGAATGAACTATTACTTGAAGAAGATGTTTACTGTATTGCTGTTACATATGTTAATTTTTATATGTCTGTATTCCAGTTTTTTGTTTTGTTTTTTTTTTTTTTTAACTTAGATCTTCTGCAGTTGTTATAATTTCTTACTGGTTGATCTGCCCATAATTGAAAGTGGTGTTTTAAAAAAACTCCAAAACAACAACAAAAAGGGAAAGTGGTGTGCTAATGTTTTCTATGATTTTTTTAAATTCTGTTAAATATATTTTGAAGTATTGCTGTTAAGTTTCCTAGATATTTATTATTGTTATGTCTTCTTGGTAGGTTGAGTCTTTAAAAATTTAAAGTCCTTTTTCTTAAGCATTTTGACTTAAAGTCCGTTTTATGTGGGATTAGTATTTCTACTTGTCTTGGATACTGTGTGCTGGATATATTTTTCCATCTTTATGTTTTTAACTTGTATTCTATCTAACATGTGTCTCTTGCAGGCAACAGTTAATGGTTCATGTTTTTTATTTATCTTTAAATAACTTTACTAATGCATTTTAATCCATTTGTCGTCATTGTGATTTTTGGTAAATATTGTCATTCTCATTTTTCTGTATGTGATATTAATGAGGGAGGTTTTGTCCTCATAATTCTTTGTTCTCACTTATATTTGGTGGAGGGTCGGTGCAAGAGAGGAAGACGCTTGATGAGATGGCTGTTTCAGTGACGGGTAATGGGAGTGGGAATGTCAGATAAAATAAGATTGGCTCAGGATAGAACAGGGTTTAGGGCTGTTGTACATACATCAAGTGCAGGTAACTTGATGGCACATAACAACAATTACAAGTTCTGTTTATGTGTGGTTATGGTCCTGTCAAAAAGTTTTCAACTTTTACTGAGTGTTAATTTTATTTTCTTTACTTAGTGGTTACATTGAAGTATACCTTCAAAACACCAAAACTCAAACCTGCTGGCTTCGATTTGATTCTTCCTTGTGCTTATCTTTCATCAGGTTTCCAGTGCATTAGACTTGCCTTAACTTTCTCTCAGAGAGCAGTTGATGTATTTCAGCTCTTGACCTTTCAGTTAATATCTCAACGCCAGGGCTCTCAAAACTTTGTTTTGTCTTAAAATAGCTTTATGGCATTCTTATGAAAGCTTCATAGGTACTGTTGTCGTTGAATTCCTGTATTTGTCTGTTGTTAGGGTGTTTTTGTTTTTGTTATTTTATAAATCTTGTTTTAATTTTGTACATGTTTATCTTGTGTTGTGTTTGTCGCAAGATCTTTGTCAGTGTTGTTGATTCCCTATCCAGTGGAGTCTCTTTAATGTCATTTTTGTCTGGTTTTTACAAATTCCTTTAGTTTCTGTGTATCTGTAGGGACCTTTATTTCATCATCAATGTTGAAACAGTTTTACTACATTTAGGATTCTTAGCAATTCTTTCCCTTCTTGATTTTTTTTTTTATGTTGATCCCATTGCATTCTTGCTTGTGTGGTTTCTGATGAAAAATACCTTTTAAGTACTATTTTTATTTTTCAAAATCTTTCATTTGAATAATTTGATTATGGTAGGTTTTGGTAACTTCCTTTGATGAGTAACTATAAACCATACACTACTCGTTGACGCTTAACAACAACAGTGATATTTGTTAAACATATTGGGTTGAAATTTTGTCTTTCTTGATGTCTGGAAATAGTTCAGCCATCTTACATGTGAACATTTTTTTTCTCGTTTCTAGAATTGCTGTTGTGTATAAAAATTCATGGTGCCCTGTCCTCATTATTTTACTGTTAATCTTCTGGTTTTCTAGTTGTTATGTTTCTGTTTTTTTAAGTTGATTAATTTCTTTTTTATGTTTTTACCTTGATAGAATAGTTACTCAGGAAGATTTTCTGCCTCTTCCCCCCCCCCCCCGCATCTTTAATTTGATAGTTTATTTGAACTTATCCAGTGACGGGGGCAACATGCTCCTCTTCCTTCCATCCTGGTGGTGATGGAACAAATTACACCTCTTCTCTCTTGCCCCAATCCCTGATGACTATACCAAGAGCTACTGTTTTCTTCTTCACCTGTACAATCCATCAGACCATCTGCTCTTCTGCAGAACAGTGCACCTGAGAATGAGTGTTCTTGATCTGCTTGCCACTGCTCAGAGGGTATGGAAGTTAATGAAAATACTAGATGACGTTTTCACTCAACGTGGCCTACATATTACTCCACATACCAGCTATACAAGGCAAGATAGCAAGGACCAGCATTCCTGTCCATCTGACCCACTCACCCACAGAGTAGGCCCACTGTAGTACTACCCCTGTCCACCCACAAGCTTACAGTTGCAGGCAGTCAGGTGCCACCACATGCAGCAACCATCACTTGCCCATACAGAGCAAGGAATGCGCAGATTTGCCCTGTGTGCCACTTCTCTTTACACGTGGAGGTAAATGGTGAATGCTCCTGTGCTGCTAAATAAGTGAGCAATCAGCAAAAAAATACACCCAGCAGGCCCATTATCCGATATTAAAACAAAATTAGAAAAGAGCTAAGAAGCAAACAGTCAATATAAAAATAAAATCTAATTCCTCATAGATAAAAATCTAGGCCAGATCACCTGAAGAAATAAGATGGTACAGCAATTGTCATATGGCCCTGACTAAGTACATATTTTAGCTAACAGATACTGCCCTGGACATGCTCACCAAGTTTTGTCAGGAAATCTGGAGAACAACCACTTGGCCAACTGACTGAAGAGATGTATATTTGTTCCCATTCCAAAGAAAGATGACCCAACTGAGTGTGGAAACTATAGAACAATCTCATTTATTTCACATGCAAGTAAAATTCTACTGAAGTCCAGGCTGGGTTTAGAAGGGGTCGTGGTACTAGGGATATTGTAGCTACTGTTAGGTGGATATTGGCTGAAAGCAGGGAGTACCAGAGGAATGTCTATCTGTGATTCATTGATTATGCAAAAGCGTTTGACTGTGTGGATCATAACAAACTGTGGCTGACTCTGGAAGAATGGCAGTCCCAGAACTCTTGATTGTGCTAACGTGAAACTTATACTTGAACCAAGAGGCAGTCGTCAGAACAGAGCAAGGAAACACTGCATGGTTCAAAATTGGGAAGGGCGTATGCCAGGGATGCATCCTATCTCCATACCTTTTCAACCTGTATGCAGAACAGATCATCGGGGAGGCTGGGCTCTGTGAGGAGAAATGTGGGGTCAAGATTGGTGGAAGGTCTCTCAGCAATCTGTTATGCAGATGACACAACCCTGCTTGCTGAAACTGAAGAGGACCTGAAGCGCTTGCCGCAGAGGGTCACGGACTGCAGCCTTCAATACGGATTGAAGCTCAATGTCAAGAAGACAAAGATTCTCACCACTGGGCCAAGTGGCAGCATCAGAATGGGTGGTAAAGAGATTGAGATTGTTTACAGCTTTAGTTTGTTTGGCTCCACAATCAGCATTCTTGCCACCAGCAGCCAGTAAATGAAAAGACGTATTGCGATGGGAAAGTCTGCTGTTAGGGACCTCTCCAAAGTACTGAAGATCAACAGTGTCTCTCTGGAGACTAAGGTGCGTCTGATACAGGCCATGGTCTTTGCAATCACTTGTTATGCGTTAGAAAGTTGGACAGTGACTAGGGAGGATAGAAGGAGAATTGATGCCTTTGATATTTGGTGTTGGAGAATAGTATTGAGGGTACCATGGACTGCTAAGAAAACAAACAGATTCATCCAGGAGAGGGTTAAACTGGGCTGCTACTTGGAGGCAAGGATTCTGAGGCTTCTCCTGACATACTTTGGTCATGTTGTAAGGAGAAACTGGTCCTTGGAGAGTTACATCATATTGACTCTTGTTTGAAAAACATTAAAGTAAACTTGAAAATTTTTTGCCCTTGTTAAGTCACTTGATCCTTTTAACTGACTTTCAAGCAGAGGCTTGCTTTTTTTTTTTTTTTTTTAAATTTCCGTTTTCTTATTTAGCAGATATCTCTTCCCCAAAAAAATTGTTACTGAGCGGTCAGGTGACCAGTACTTAATGAAAAGAGGTACTTAATCCATAAAATCAGTAACCATGTAGGATGATAAGAGCAGCATTTGCCCAAGGATAAAACTTAGAATACTAGAAAGTGTTATGATAGAAGGATTAATGGGAATGAGAGTTAAGGGAGGAAGTAGGAAAAGTGTAATTACATTGGGAATATACAGTGGTCTGAAACTAAATGTGTCCGAGTAGTTGAATGGAACACAAATTTGCATTGTGAACTTTCACTTAAAATACAATAAGAAAAAAAATTTAAAATTAATAAAACAGAATTTTCAGGATTTTGCTAACATGCTACCATGAAAATTTTTCTGTACGTACTCTTCAAACTTTTGTGAACTTGAAGAAACGATGTTAGCTATAGAAAGGCTCAGTTGGGCCCTAGGGCCTAGAGTTATGTTATTTTGGAGGAACATTTTTCTAAGTTGTACAGAACTCTTGTCAACTTGCTGTACTGAGGTAATCTGGGTTTGCTGTGATCCTGAACCTTGTGACATTGGAAGGGGTGGAGTCAGATTCCATAACAGGTGCCCATGCTGGAACAGTGGAGCTCCTAGATGAAGACAGGTTTGTAAGCAGTAGTGGCATCCACTTCTAAACCACATGCCTCTGGAAGCTATGAAATTGGAAAAATGATGATAGTTATATAAAGGCTTCAGGCCTTTTGTTCATAGGGTCGCTTTGACTTGACAGCTGTCAACAACAATAACAAGTCTGTTAAATCTTTCTGTCTTTGCAGATATATGGTCTACAGTGCTTCATCTTTTCTTGGGAATTAGTTATTCCTTTCAGGCTGTTGGGTCATAAATCTAGAAAATAGACTTATTTAATTTTTTTTAAATTTTATTTTATTATTTTTTCTTTGTACTGTCAAATCAGATCTGACTGATACAGGAGGAGATTGTTTCTCCTTCTCCAGCAGAGCATCTGATGGATTTGAACCATGAACCTCTGAAATTGCAGTGCAGCTTCTTGCCGCTAGGCCACCAGAGCTCGCCAGTTTTTTATTAGTTTTGTGTGTATGTATCTTCAAATTGGATCTGACTGGTACAGTAGGTGATTGCCCCTCCTTCTGCAGCAGAGCATCTGGTGGATTCAAACCGGAAAATAGACTTTTTGGGTTATGAGGGTGTATTTCTCCTTTTTATGACTTAAAGGATATATTGAGAAAACACTTTTTTACCGAGGTTAGCCAGTTAAACATTTCATTTTTCTTTATTTGTTTCTATTCTCTTTTGCTAAGGACTCATTTATGGTATATTAAAATAATAAACTCATTATTTTATGTATGTTTTAACATTAAATTTGTCATTTGACTATGTTTAAATGTTTAATCGGCTAACGGGCATAGAGGTATTCAGATCTGTGGATTACTTGACTCAGTAAATTATTAATGTGATTTATTGCATTCAAGGATAAAAACCTTCAAACTATTTAATTTCCTTTCCTCAGAATGATATTATTACCTCAATGTCCAAACAAATAAGCTGTAGTGAGAATCTTTTAGTCAGAATCGTTGTGTCTGGTCTTGCAGGGATTTAAACATTTGGCTATTAACCAGAAGGTCAGTCATTTTAAACTCACTAGACACTCTGCCTGAGAATGGTCAAGTAGTCTCCTCCTGTAAACCTTTACAGCTTTGGAATTTGAGTTTTCTTTAGTGCCCAGGGGGCTCTGGTGACTTAGTGAGTTAGGAGTTAGCTGCTAAACCAAAGGCAGTTTGATTTCACCAGCTCAGTGGGAGAAAGATGAACAGTCTCCTCTTGGTGCGATATAAAGCCCCAGAAAATACACTGCAAGATCAGCTATGAGTCAGCACTTCCTGATAACATGTCCAAAGTATGATGGTATTTTGTTTAAGTTGATGATCTTTTTGCTAAATAACTACTTTTTAATTTTTGATTGTCAGAACTTTTAAGTTGTTATACCATCAATGTTACATGTAATCTGAGATATTAAAACTGCTTTCTCAAATGGCATAGTTAAAAAATAGCAGATGCCAGAGTCTCGATGAAAGAAAACCTTTGTATGACAAAGTTTCATATTGATTATCATGTGAGGGAGCTCTGGTGGCCAAGTGAGTAATGAACTGTGCTGCCATCCCAAAGATAGGTTGCTTGATTCCACCTGCTATTCCTTTGTTGAAAGATGAACATTCTCCTCCTGTGTGATTTAACAGTCCTTGAAAACCTGCTGGAGGGTCTCTGCGGTATCAGTTGGTTTTGACTTGACAGTACATAGCAACATTTTTGGTTAGCAGTGCAATTCCTTAATACTAAGCTTCAAGAGTAGTAAACTTATTTTAAAAAGTTCAAGGTCTGGGGAAGGGGCAGCCGGTGCCATGTCTGGCTGTGAAGGTGGTAAGAAGAAGCCCCTGAAATAGCCCAAGAAGCAGACCAAGGAGATGGACGAGGAAGATAGAAGGCTTTCAAGCACAAACAAAAAGAACAACAGAAGAAACTCGAACTAAAAGCGAAGGCTGCGGGCAAAGGTCTCCTGGCCATGGGTGGAATTAAGAAATCTGGCAAAAAATTAAGACTGAGGCAATGATGAACCTTACTTCCCTTCCTTTTTAAAACATCTGGATTCTCTACAGTAACATCTGTATCCACCTGTAGTTAAAATGAAGTGTTGTCTTGGAGACTGTTGTACATTTAAGAAGAAACTTTGTGAAACAGTGAAGAAGAAACCCTATGATGGTCCATTTCCAGTCCTTATTCAGCCTTTCTGATCTTCGCTGTGCAGTCAAACTAAATGCAATCCAGAATCCTGTCAGAATCTTCGTTCTTCATTATGCCCAGGATTATGTACCACCTGGAATTAAACCAACTCATTTGGAAAAAAAAAGAAAAGTTCATAGAGTTGTAATATTGGATTATTAGTCCTATTTTTAATGCCCATAAAAGGGTTATTATTAGTGTTAGTCTTGTGTTAATTCTATGTATAGGAATTTATTAAACTTTAAAACATTTCCGATACTGTAAAAGTATAGGAAAATAGAAACAGTAATTTTGGTTTCAAGAGAATTAAAATATTTCATTTATCTTTTTTTTAAAAAAAATTTTAACATTTTTTTTGCATGTGTACCCTCAAATCGTATCTGACTTGTAAGAGGAGGAGATTGTCCCTCTTTCTCCAATAGCGCGTCTAGTCAATTTGAACTATGAACCTCTGAGATAGCAGTGCAGCTTCTTGCCACTAGGCCACCAGAGTGCCCTCATCTTTTAACCTCTGCAAATATTTTCATAAGAAAGTGTACCATGGACTTCCAAGAAAACAAACAGATTCATCTTGGAGAGGGTTAAACTAGGTTGCTCCTTGGGGGCAAGGATTCTGGGGTTTCGTCTGACATATTTTGGACATGTTGTAAGGAGGGACAGGTCCTTGGAGAGGGACAGCATGCTTGGGATGGTGGAGGGACGGCGCGAGAGGGGAAGACCCTCTAGGAGGTAGATTGATTCAGTGACTGGGGTAATCGGGATGGGTGTGTCAGAGGCAGTGCGATTGGCACAGGATAGAACAGAGTTTAGGGCTGTTGCTCATAGGGTCGCTATGAGTCGCAAGCGACTCAACAGCACATAAAAATATAGACAAGGATTAATTGGTGATAGCAAGGGTGCTTTTTCTTCAGCATTCAGTCTTTTCTCCAATTTTTAGGGATTCTTAACTAATCTTCCATGGAACATTGATTTAATAAAGAAGAAATCTTGCCCTAATTGTATTGGGAGTTTGTTTTTTGAATTTATTTAGTGTCCTTTTCTCATTCCTGCTAGTTATTTGGCCTGACTGTTAGGTAATCTCTGCTGGTGTAAGTACTCAAGTAATTGTTAGGGGATTTGATCCAACTCAAGTGGCATAATTTATCAGGAATTGGTGCTGCTAATCTAAAGGCCAAACCAGAGACCTTTTCTGTAAATCCATACTTACAGAATTACTCAGCAATGTATCACAACTCTTTGTTCTTAAAATCTTTCAGTTGGTTAAGTACTTTGTGTAACTGAACGTTTAGGGCTTAGATGTAAAGGTGTGAATCAACAAGAGAATTGCAACAGTAAGATGGGCAGTCTCTTCCTATAGGATTTGAAAGTTTTGAAAACCCATTGTGAAGGTCAGTTGTGAGTTGAATCTAATGCCATGACAATGAGGGAGGGTTGCTAATCAGAAACTTGTAATTTGTTCAAAGAATGGAAAGGAAAATAAGTTAGTAGAATTATCATTTATTCTGTGTTTAAAGTAAGCCCTATGTTAAAATAATTATTACTCATTTAATTACTTAATACTAGGTTGAATTTTATTTTCTTAACATGGGGAAGTATGCCTGCAAATGATATTAATTTGATTAATGACACTTTATAATTTTTGTTTTAAAATGGCTAGTAAACAAGGAGTTAAATGTATGGATAGAAGTAAAATTATATATATGCATATGTATACACACACACGCACGCAAACTGATGGCTTTGAGTCAGAAATGACTCATAATTGACCCTTTAGCCAATTTTAGAGTCTGAAAACCCCATAGGAGATTGCCTGTCAGATACATTTGAACTTTCCAAGGTAGCAGCACAGGCTTTAGAAAAAATGTTAGTAATTTAGTAACTTTAAGAAAAGTCTGTGCTAGCATCAGTAAATCTTCTACACTTATTGCGGTGAAACACAGGGAAGCTGAAAACATTAATGTATTATCAATATATTACAGATCTAATGAGGCGTCAAGAAGAACTCAGACGATTGGAGGAACTTAGAAACCAAGAGCTGCAAAAACGCAAACAGATTCAACTAAGGTAAATGATTACTAAGGCATACATGGTTTTTATTGGGCACGATATAAAGGCAGTGTTCTGTAACCTGTTATATAAACAAATTGCGTGAGTTAAAAAAATAGAGAAACTAAAAGTTTTTTGTAATTGGGGCATTACTAAGAGCAACTTGACACACCACTTTGCTTTTAAAATCTCTTAGTTGGCGAAGGTATTTGTGCAGCTGAAGATAAAGGGCCCAGGGGTAAGAAAAGGACATAATAACTATTTTTCATTGATAGGTAAATGTATTTTCTTTTGAGTTATACTATTTTTCCAGAAGTGTAAAGTTAGCATGAATATTTTATATGTCTATTTAAAATTGAAATCCATACAACCAAATTTCAGTAGACATTTATTAAACTGTAATACTCACGATATTTTAATTCTGTTCTGAGTCAGTCTATAAATATCTCTATGTAGCAACAAACCATTGATTTAACAAAGAAGTGTGCCTATGTGTTGCTTTGCCAGAAAAAACCCCAAAATATAACACATTTATATCTATTATGTGCTGTTTGTGGAATCCGTTTCCCAAAGCTCATGGAATTAAGGTGAACACAGCTGTATAGTCATATTACTTTGAGCTGCACTTAGTGTCAATTTAAAGGCTGTCTAAAATTAATACCCAGATAGACAAAGCATGAATGGGATTGTGGATTGCATATTGCAAAACAGAGTCTCCAGTTAAAGGAGGAAAGTGCCTTGCTGGAGCTGAAGTGTGTGATAATCACCATCATATCATAAGAAATGAGTTACACTGTATTTGGAGGGTTGCGCCATGTGAATAGTACTATTGTAAAACATTGAGCCCTGCACAAGGACATTATTATGTATGCTTAGTGTTGACATTAGCTGCCACAAGTTTTTAGTAGATGATACAAATGACAAGGAGCTTTCCATGCCACCACAAGGTAAAGTTGGGTACCAGTAGATGTGCTACGGAAGAGCAATATAGGCTGAAGTAAATGCATCTACACCAGACACTGTGTATCATTTTGTGTGGGTGTCTAATCCTAATTTTAAGAGCACTGTGCTAGAACCTGCAAAGGAAAAAGAAAAGGAAAATACTACTGCTCATTAGGAGCAAATGTTCATCTCCTCAGAGAGCCACAAAACAAGACTTTGCAGGGTGGTGATCTGTTGCTATTAAAAAGAATAAAAAATAACGTGTGGATGGAGAGGGGAGAGGTCAAGAACTCTGGAATGATGCCTTTCTTACCGGCTGCACTGACAGAAGCGGCCCTGGGCAGTGCAGATGCTTAAGCATTTGTTATTAATCAAAAGAGTGATGTTTCTCAAAAGAGAGGCCTTGAACCACTTTTGAAAGTTCAAGGAAAAAGTGATGTGCCATAGCTTCGCTCTGATACTCAAAGTACCAGGAATCAGCATGGACACAGGACAACTTGTGTGGAAGAAGAGAGCTGGACTGTGGCTGACTAGGCTGGTAGCACACCCATTAGAGATAAATGACCAGTACGGCTGGTTGCCCTTCCTCTGGGGCATCTTAAGCAGTAGGGAGTATAGAAATGCAATGAATAAGGTAGAAACAATCCCACAAGTTAGTGACTACTGACCTGGTATTGGAGAAGAGTCATAAACGGTTTAAACTCCAATGAAAAACAGTGGCTATTGTGCTGGTGTGACCAGAAGATGACTAATTAAACTTTTACACAGACGTAGTAGTTCTAAATTTAAAAACTATTAAGTGTTCATCTTCCAAAGTAGAAGTGTGAGATAGAAAATAAGAAGACGTATGAAATGTCTTCATAGTCTGTAGATAGGTTTAGTATTCAATAAATTGTATTCTTCACCACCTTCCCTCCACACCCTGACATTTCTTTTTACTGTTTGACTGATTTTCTTATATAGTTCTGACTCACAGTTTCCCACAGTTGGGTAAATCTTTGTGGAAGTGACATTTTTGTTTGTTAGCAACGTAAAGAAATATTTTACAGCAGCTTTACTCAGTGCAGTGTATTGTTTCATTTCTTGACCACTAATTCCATGAGTGTTGATTTTGGATCCAAATAAAATGAAATCATTGACAACTTGTCTTTTTTATTATATCACATTTCATTGGTGGTGTTCCTGTTTTACAGCATTCCACCACCATTTTTATAAGAGACTTTTTGTTCTTCCACACAGCAACCAATAATTTAAAATACCTGTCTTTTCAATTTATTATCTTGGGGGCTTTAGTAGCATAATACTTAGGATTTCTTTTGTAACTCCAAGGTTATGCTTGTCTGCTGGCTTGAATTCACTAACAACTCTCCAAGAGAAAGATGAACAGTCTCTTATAAGAACAGCTGCAGAAACCCAGTGGAGTGGCAGCTATGAGTTGAGAACCAATTGATGATGTTCAATGAGTTGACACAACTTTCAGTTTATTATCTAGGTACTTTTCATAGAATTAGTCTTTTACTGTAAGATTAATGTGCTGTTGTGTGCTTTTGAGCCTCAGTCAACTCATAGCTGACCCTCCAGTGGATTAGAATTGGCTATGATTTTTCACAATCCTGTAAACAATGTATCTGAGCCCTGCCTTATTCCTACTCTTGTCTTCTCTTAATCCATACTTAGCATCTCTGACATACTTTAGTCCATTGCTGTAGTCACTGTGTCAGTCCATCTTGTTGAGGGTCTTCCACTTTTCCCTCACCCTCCATCTTTCCATACAGAATGCCTTTTCCCAAGGATTGGTCTCTGCTGACAACATGGCCAAAGTGTGTGACCATTAAAGATCAGAGAGACCCATTTCCCACCTTTTAGATGCATAGTAATTATTTGGAAAGACCAAGACTTGCATCAGGTGAACCTTGGTTCTTAAACTGTCTTCATTACTCTTTAGCACTCATGAGAGGTCCTTGGCAGCAGATTTTCCCAGTTCAGCACATCTGTTCATTTCTTGATTCCTGGTATGGATTCAAGTAAGAGGAAATTTTTGACAATTTCATTCTATCATGTTGCCTGTTGGTCCAGTGTTGAGGACTTTTGTTTTCTTAATAGTGAGATGTCTTTTTTTTTTAAACTCTTATTTTCTATATAATATTACATTGGTCTTTATGTTTTCAGGGTATTTCCCCCCCCCCCATCTATAAACCTAAGTATCGATTGTTCTCTTTTGAGGCAAGAATAGTGAAACTTTGGGTATGTTCTTAGGAGGGTCCAGTCCTTGAAAGCACATCATACTTAGAAAGGTGGAGGGTCGAAGGGCAGTGTAGTCTTTGATCTTTGGTGACAATGACTCATTTTCTCCTCTCTCACCACTTTTTATGAAGTGTCCAGTTATTTGCTCAGCATGCAGAATGCATAGGTTTGGAGAAAGGAAACAACCTGGATACACACCTTTCTTAATTTTAAACCATGCAATGCACTAGATTTTGGTTTCTTCAAGAAAATGGATTAGATGACAGCATTTCAGCAGTAATTATAAAGGTGTTAAATTTTGAACTATAAATATTCAGTAATTTATACTGATAGAAACAATCAAATGAATTTGTAAACAAATAGGGCAGAAAAGACAGTTTTTCCTGATAGAAGAATTACAACTAAAGGTTGGATGAATAAATGAAGTAGAAGGTCATTATTTGGTAAACACTACAGTATCCAGAGTGGTCCTTGGAGGGGAAGATGGTGAAGTTTTGTCTTACATACTTAGGGCAAGTTGTTGTGTACCGTAGAGTAGAAACCCACCCATAGGTTTTTAGAGGCATTAATAGCATAGAAGGAGTTTGCCTTTGCCTGCGGAGTAGCTGGTGGCCTCGAATCGCTTTCTTTTGGGATTGCAGCATTGCTTCTTGCTACTAGGCCAACAGAACTCTCTAAAGCAGGTTGTTAGACTATTCCTTACAAAGGGAGTTCCTGTAGCCTAGTGGAGAGGGTGCAGATGGGGTATTCCTTGGAGGCAGGAATGATGAGACTTCGCTTCACCTTCTTTGGGCATGTTACTGGGAGGGGGCTGGAGAAGGAAATGATGCCGGAAAGGGTAGAGGGTCGTCGCAGGGGAGGAAGACCCTCAACCAGATGGACTGACATAGTAATTGTTGCCGTAGATATTTGTGTGTCACGATGTATAAGGATGGTGCAAGTTAGAATAAGGTTGAAATATTTTGTTTATAGGTTCTGTATGAGTCGTATTTGACTTGACAGCACCTAACAACAAGAAGTGGTAAAAAGCTATTCTGTAATTAATCCTGGAGTTAGGCAGTTCAAATCCATCAACTAGCTGCCTTTTGGGAGGAGGATAGGCAGTCTCCTCCTGTGCTGTTTATTGCCTCTGGAAACTCACTGGAGAGTCAGCTGTGGGTTGGTCCTTAGAAGGGGACACTGCTTTGAAAGATGGAGAGTTGGGCAAAAGAGTGCAAGAACCTCAACCAGATGAATTGACATAGTGACTACAGTAGTGGGCAGAGATGATAAGGATGGAGTAAGATATGACAGTAAAATCTGTTGTTCATAGAGTCACGATAAGTTGTGCTTGATTCTTTGGCACGTAACGATGACATTAATAATTATTACAGAAATATTTATTATTCACAAATATTAACATTGGATTAAACCAAGGAAATAGGGTTTGCATAGTCTTTATTTTTTTAGAATTCATATGCTTTGGTGGCATAGTGGTAAGGAATTGTAGTGCCAGTACAAAGATACACAGATTGAATCTACCACCTGCTTCAGAGGGGAAAGATGTGCAGTTTCCTCTGTGTGATTTTCTGCTTCTGAACACCTGCTGGAGATTCAGCTGTATGGTTTGGTTCCTATGGTACACAACAACAACATGTGCATTAAACCCAGATGGGGGAAAAAAATGATAAATTGATAGGGAGTAGTAATCTAGGAGATCATGATGTACAAGTGATAAAGGTTACTATAACTTGGAAAAAAAAGGCATATTGACTTCAGGAACCTCTTGCAGTGATTAGCTGAGAAAGACAAAATTATCTTTGTGATAGGCAGAAATACTCCCTTCATGAAAAATCCCAAATAAGATGTCATTCATAGGACCTTTCATTAATTGGCTAAGGAAATGGATGTGGACTTGTGAAGGCTTTTTATCTGGTTGATTATGCGGTGAGTCATTGGGTCATATCCTAATCTTGCATAAATCACAGGATTTTGCCATGTTCGAGCTCATAGTCAGTGGTCATTGTATGAGACCATCTTGGATTTTCCTCATTCCTTCTGACACCATATTTCCTGCAGTGTCTCCACCTTTCCTGGCCCATCTTACACATGTTGAACGTAGGTTAGTTTAAGTTTCACTGTTTTTAAGGAACACTCAGGTTGCACTAATACAAGACAAATTTATTTCTTCATTTGGCAAATACAGGATAAAGTTTATGCTTAGTTAAATTCTTAAAAATGCAAGTAGGGCTAGATATGTTAAAACTTTACTATTTCTTGGTGACTGGGGAGTGTTTGATTTTAAAAATAATCAGTAAAAATTTTGTATTAAAAATGTCATGAACTGAACTTAAATTTGTTAGTTTTATACCATAAAAGAAGGAAAATAAAACTTTTGTTTAAGAACTTCTTTTATTGCTAATAATTTAAATATACTCTTTAATAGGTACTTAAATGCCATAGTGGTTTAGTGCTCTTGTGTTTTGCTGATAATCCACAAGCTCCTTTAAGGGAGAAAGATGAGATAGCCTGCTTCCAGAAAGGTTATAGTTTTTGAATGTATGGAATGGTTCTATCTTGTTTTTATAGGGCCACTTTTGAGTTGTAATCAACTTGATTGCAATGGAGTTATTTTATTCTGTTTATATTAAGTAGAAAAGATTTGTATGGGTGAAGAGACTATGTCTTAAGAGTCTCATAATCTAGATTCTCTGGTTTGCTTTTCCTTGTTTTGTATCATTGAGTCCGAATTAACTCATAGCTGAAAACCAGTAGGTTTTCAGAGGCGTTTAGTTGTGTGGGAGGAGATTGCCCTTCTCCCATGGAACAACTGGTGGATTTGCAATATGTGCCTTTGGGATTGTATACACTGTGCCAGAAGGAATTACCTGACACAGAAGGCTATAATGAAACAATGTGTGTGCAGAAGCCTGTGTTGAAGAAGTTGTTCAAGCTGCTGTGAAAGAATTGGCAAAAAACAAGGATCCAGGAATTGACCACATATGTATTGACATATTTCAAGAAACAAGACTCTGCCCTGGATGTGCTCACTAAGTTGTGTCAAGAAATCTGGAGGCCAACTGACTGGAAGATATCTCTATTTGTTCCCATTCCCGACAGAGTGTTGAAATTATCGAGCAGTGTCATTAATATCAAATGCAAAGAAGATTCTGCTGAAAGTTATCCAAAAACGACTGGAGAAGCATGTCAGCAGAGAACTGCCAGATGTGCAGGCCAGGTTTAGAAGAGGCTGTGGTACTAGGGATGTTATGGCTAATAGTAGATGGATCTTGGCAGAAAGCAGAGAGTACCAGCTGTGTTTCATTGATGATGCAAAGGCATTTGACTGTGTGGATCACAACAAACTGTAACTGATTCTGAGAAGAGATGGAATCCTAGAACATTTGATTGTACTTAGGCAAAACCTATACTTGAACCAGGAGGTAGTCGTCAGAACAGAGCATGGAGATACTGCCTTGTTCAAAATTGGGAAGGGATTCTGCCAGGGATGTATTCTGTCTCTGTACCTTTTCAATATATTTGCAGAACAGATCATCCAGGAGGCTGAACTGTGTGAGGAATGTGGCGTAAGGATTGGAGGAAGGTTCATCAACAATGTGTGTTATGCAGATGATACAACTCTGCTGAAACTGAGGAGTACCCGAAGCACTTGCTGCAGAAGATCAAGGACTACAGCATTCAATATGGATTGAGGCTCAACATCAAGAAAACAAAGATTCTCACTACTGGGCCCTTTGGCAGCATCATTATGCATGGTGAAGAGCTTGAGATTGTTAACAGCATTAGTTTCTTGGCTCCACAGTCAACACTCTTGGTACCAGCAGCCAGGAAATCAAGAGAAAAGTTGCATTGTGAAAATCCGCTGTCAGGGACTTCTTCGAGTACTGAAGAGCAACGGCATCAGTCTGGAGACTATGGTGCGCCTGATCCAGGCCATAGTCTTTGCATTTGCTTGCTATGTATTAGAGACCTGGACAATGACTAGGAATGATAGAGAATGGATACCTTTGAGCTGTGGTGCTGGAGAAGAGTGTTAAATATACCATGGAGTGCTATGAAAATAAACAGGTTCATCCTGGAGAAGGTAAAACCTGGCTGCTCCTTGGAGGCAAGGATTCTGAAGCTTCATCTGACATACTTTGGATGTGTTATGGGGAGGGTGGAGGGACAGTGCAGGAGAGGAAGACCCTTTATGAGATGGATTAATTCCCTCACCAGGGCAATGAGTGTAGTTGTGTCAGAGACACTAAGGTTGGCACAGGTTAGAGCAGGATTTAGGCCTCTTTTACATAGGGTTGCTATGAGTTGCAGGCGACTCGAGGGCGCATAAGAAGAAGATGATAAAAGAAATTGTAGGTGGGTGCGCGCGCGCCCTCGGGCACATGCACATGCATATAAATTATTTTGAGTACACAAGTATTGTGTTTGGGTCATTTAACAATTATGGAGGGAGTACTTTTGCCTAGTGGGTATGGAGTTGATTCCTAATCCAAAAGTGGCATCTCTCTTGGTTGGGATAAACTTAGTTTCATGGAAGAAAAATGAGCAGTCTCTTTCAGTGGGATTTACAGCTTTTGTAATCCCTTTAGATATTTGGCAGTGAGTTTTAGTTTTTAATTGATGTCTGCTGCTACCCAAAAGGTACATGGTTCACATCTACCCCACCATCTGTAGGAGAACAGTGGGCAGTCTCATCCTGTGTAGTTTTACTACCTCTGAAAACCCATTGGAGAGTCATCTAGGAGTTGATTCCAGCTCTGTAGTAGTCAACAATAATAACCCTGGGCACCAGGACCAGCTAGGTGGGAGTTTGGTTTTTAGATGGGGCATTTTGCTCCATTATAAACATAGAAAAAGAGGTGATTGGGTTGAAAATCTTTTCTAGGGGATTTTTGTAGTTTGTGTAAAGTGAGCGTGGGAGTGCTGTGTGTCAACTTCGTTATTGTGCAGTAAATTATTAATTCACTGAGCCACGTTTTCATTTGACTCTATAAACTGCTTCCTGGGAGAAAGATAGAGAAGCCTCCTGTGGTAAAGATTATAGCTTGAGCAACCTGATGGAAGTTTGAACTGATGTCAATGACTTTAAAAACAAGAACAAGCTCAAGCTACTTTATTTCATTGATTGATTTGCTTGATCAGATAGTTTCGACAAAGTAGAAGAATGAAAGTAAATCTAATTATTGCTCATTGTTTGCCGTGATTCATTTTATGTAAGTGATTTTGTTGCAAGATGAAAAATGTTCATATTGTGCAAATTTCACAATGGTGAAATATTTTCAGACATGAAGAAGAACACCGCCGTCGTGAAGAAGAAATGATAAGACACAGAGAACAAGAAGAACTTAGGCGACAGCAGGAAGGCTTTAAGCCAAACTATATGGAAAATGTAAGTAAGATGCTAAAATGCAAGAAGAGCTTTGTTTATGTAGTGGCATAGAGTCCAGTATTTTTCAATTTTTATGTGTTAAACCTTGATTTTGTGTAAAAATAAATTTTCTTACCCTTTTAACAAGTAGCAAAATGAAATTAATTTCTGAAGGTAATAAGTTACATTTTATGAGATTGTTCTACATTTATATTATTTTCCTCATTCATATTGAAAAGTCTTTATTTTGAGGAGAAAATACATGTGCATATCACCTCCTGCAATACTTACCATTTTCTTCTATTACCTATTTTTCTCACGTAACTTTTCAGATTATTTGCTATGAAAATCCTAGATTGTTAAAATTTCTTTCAAATATGTTTCAGCATGTGTCTCTTCTTTATCCTATCTTTAAGAAGGATCTATTCAAAGACTAGATTTGTTCATCTTTCATAAAAGTATTTTACTCATTTGCCAGTCTTTATAATAATGACTTCTACAACTACTCATTTATTGTTTAATGTTTGAGCCTTGTTATATCATTGTTGTATAGAGTATTTCACGTTATGATTTTACTGAGTGTGTGTCCCCGAGGTAAATCTTACCATGTTCTTTTATTTAAATTTCTGTAGAGTTAGAGGGAGCTCTTGTGACTTAAACAGTAACACTTCGTCAAGATTCAATAGTCAATTTTTAAGTTTAGAGAATACAAGTTTTAACAGTTGTTTTTTCCTGTGGAGAAATCACATGGCTTATTTTTTTCCTAGTTGCTAAAAAAGCCAGAATCCTTAACAACAAATTGCTCTGGTTTTCTCTAGGTAGTGTCAGCTTTTTTGTTTTAAAATGTATGTATATACCAAGTAATTTAAATCCAAACTTTCTAGCTATAAGAAAATTGTATTCTCTTTTTATATATAAGCATCCTTTGTGGCTTTTAAGTTTAAATATTTAAAGTTTATTATTTATAAGCTGCATTAGAGGCTTAATTTTAAGTTTTTAAAATATCATTAACAATTTTTAGAACATTATACATTTTTGTTATTTCTGTTATAATTTTTTAGTTTTTTGTCTTGGGTAAAGAGTAGTGACATTTTACTATTAAATTTTCTGTTTCTTTTGAACAAAGTGTTTTTTGATGTGTCAGATTTTTCTAACTTTAGAAACTTTAGGGGAGCTCTGGTGGCCTAGTGGTAAGGAGCAGCATCTACAATCCCAGAGGCACACGGTTCGAATCCACCAGGTGCTCTGCCGGGAAAAGGAGGGACAATCTCCTCCTGTACCAGTCAGATCTGATTTGATGGTACACTCATATTTTGTAGTTATTCTATATCCTTATTAGCGGACTGTTCTGATTCTTAAATAACAAGAAGTAAAAAAGACAAGAATAGAAAATCAGTCATGGCTAATCTTAATGTGATTGTTGTGGTCTCAAGGAACAATCATCTTTTGCAATTTGTACAGATATTTTTACTGTAATCAGGTAAAATATGCCTTTTCTTTCTATAAGCGAGGATTATGACCTAAAGTTACCCTTTTTTAAATAAAAACCACGCAAACGTAGCCATTTAACATGTCTTCATCACAAAAGGAGTTTGCAATGATTTAGTCTCTTTGTTTTAGAGGTCATTTTCATTTAAGACTGAGGAAAAATGCTGTAAAACATAGTTCAGTGGTTTTTGGAGAGAGATAAAAAACCAAAGAAACCACCAACCCTGTTTAATTGTTGTACAGTTTTTTTATACTTTATAGCCAAGCATGTGAGTAATAGAAACTGCTTTAAAGCAAGTAAGATGGCTATGTTTCTTTTTCTTTCCCATGATTTTGGAAAGACATAGAATAATTACAAAAAGATACTAATAGCTGTGGTAATTTTGTAATTGTGATGTATTCGGTGAATTTCTTAAGGAGTCTCTTTGAGGATCAATTTTTTATATGTGAAGTAGTTGTGTCACAGTAACAAGTATGTCATATATGTTTAATAATAATTTTGATAGAAAATACTTGCAAAAGTATTCTGTAAACTTGCTTGATATGGTTGTAGAAACTTGATAGTTTTCAGTGACAGTTCACCAATTTTAAAACTCATTACCATAGGTTTTAATAATTTTCAATAAAATGATAAATTATTTTTGTAAATAGTTGGAAGCATTGCTACAATTTAAAATTTAATTGCTGCAACTTAACTTTAACATCATCTCTGTCACTCATTTTTGCAAGTTTCCAATGTAAGTACTAGATTGTTGTTGTTAGGTGCTGATATTTAAAAATTATCATACTGGATTTATTTCCATTTAAATATATAATTGTTTTATAAGAATATGATTTTATAAAAAATCCATTATTAAATATGATGTACTTGATTTTCAAGTGTTTTCTTAAAATTTAAATTACTTACGTGAACAATCATAAGAAGATTTACCTGGTCATGGTCTATACCTATTTTGGTTTTTCCTTAGTGCTTGCATATTTTGCTTATATATTTTTAAGATTTGATGAAATACTAAGGACTTGAAAATTTTATATTGATTTGCATACAAAGTTTGCATTCATTGTGTTTCCTTCATTTACGTTTTATTTTATATGCTCATTCCTGTAAACTGTTGGATAAAATTAATAACCATTGATCTGTGCTCGTTATTACTCCGTCTTTTCAGGTTCCCCCCACTGGATCTTTTCTAATTCCTTCACTCACTCTCTCCACATCACACTCTGCTGCCCCAGTGATTGCCTCCTCTCTTCACAGTCTACTCCCCTGACCCCCTCTTCCCTTCCCTCATTGGACTTGTATATAGAAGACTTTTAGAGGCTCTTTTGGGAATAACAATTTAAAATAGTTGCTCTGTGACTTTTTACTGCAACTATGCTGGACTGAATTAAAGCTCATGATTTTTTACTAATGTAATGTTAGGGAAGACAGTGTTACTGTGTTCTGTATTTCTGAAGGACAGTTATAGTTGCTGTGTAAAGTGTTACAAAAGAAGGAAGTACTTTTTAAAAATTCTTTTCTTTCAAATTGGAGGTGTGTGAGTGAAGGATTTTTTGCTTTAGAATTAAGTATAGCAGAAATATAATTGTCTATATTTAGATATCTTAGAGATTTTAAATTAACAACAGTTTTCTGATATCAGTCTTTTTCATTGATTCTTACTTTCAGAGTATTAATATAAATAAGACATGGTTATACTTAAGGGGATATTAATAGAAGCTCTTTATTGCCTTTCATGTTACTAGAAAAGTTAGTTGAGGCAGTTTGTGAATAATTTTTCATTTGCTTTTAAAACTGTCTTTGGAAAAATTTTACTGATGAATTTTCATTTTTTTAAAGGGTTTTATTATTAATCATATAGATATATACACACACAAACAGAAACATACACATTCTTTCCCACTGTTTAAAAGGAAGAGTCAAGTGGTAAGTTTTCAGCTTCCTCAAGAATAATTAAAGACAATGTATATTGTTTTGATTTTACATTCCATCTTTCACTTTCAAAAATTGTGTATGTTTTGTATGGACTTTGAAATGTCAGATTACTTTTCCTTCTAAAATTTTATGTCTATAGTATAACAAAAGAGGAACGAAATCATGTTTTGATTATTTTCATCCTCTTTCTTTGAGTTAATTGTGATATTTATGAAATACATGTAAATACATTTCTAAAAGTTTCCAGGGCAAATTGTCAATTATAAATTGTTACTTTCACATTCTAGCTTTTTCTTTTTCCTTTAAGGAAGTTGAAGTCTTTTCTCTTTCATAATAGCTGGTATAATTCTACATTGACCACATTAATTTTCTAAATTCTGTGGAATGTCATACTGAGTAACAATGTATATTTTTGTCCTTTCTTAGGTGCTTGTTTTTCTTTATCACTATGTAGAGGGTATTTGCCATTTTCTAGGTATTTGAGACATTCTCAATTTTCTGTTTACCAGAACTTTATAGTTTTTGGACCCATCACAAGATAATTTTTTTGTAAATGAAAATGTTATGAAATGGCTTCGTTTTGTGATCTTAGCAGTTTTTAATAATTCTAAATTCTGGCAACACATTTGTTGTATTTTTTTTTAAATGCCTGAGATATAATTTAACAAACGTTTTCATTTAGTTGGTAATGGTTGGGATCAAGGGATTTTTACTTTATAAACGTCTTGGGACATTTATTAGTAAAAAATACTTTGCCCTCTGACTATATATACAGTAAGATATTATCTCACCTGACACGTTAATTTTTTAAGCCTTTTAGTTGTTGTATCTATGCCGGAATTTTTACCTATGGGGATCCATGCCACATCCACTTCCTATAGTAGTTTTTGCAAATGAAATTTTATTGGATCACAACTGTTCTAATTTAATCTTACTGTGGTGGTTGAAATTAGTAATTGTAATACAAGTGTATGAGACTTTTGAGACTGTTGTTTGGACTTTAATATACTGCCCTTTAAAGAGGAATTTTGCTGATCCACTATGAAGAATCAGATCATATATTCCTCACATTCTAAAAGGCCTATATGAAATAAACTCATAAAGAGTTTGTAAGTTATAGTGTGCATTTATTAACTTAAATATTCTTTTCCAGTGCAGTAAAAGTCTATTTAAGCTGAGCACCTCATATGCTTTTAAAATCAACATTCCTGAGGAATTAGTGTCCAGAATGTTCTTTGGTTATAAACCAAATGTTCATGGTTATAAACGAGAGTTAAACTATTGGATAGAATTGATAACGCGCCATTGACCCACATGTTGTTGTTGTTAAGTGCCGTCGAGTCGCTTGCGACTCATAGCGACCCTATGTACAACAGCCCTAAACTCTGCTCTGTCCTGTGCTATTCGCACTGTCTCTGACACTCCCATCCCGATTATCCTAGTCACTGAATCAATCCACCTCATAGAGGGTCTTCCCCTCCTGCACTGTCCCTCCAATCTCC
>NW_006399885.1:358705-388777 GCF_000299155.1 Elephantulus edwardii | reverse complement strand
TCGCACTGTCTCTGACACTCCCATCCCGATTATCCTAGTCACGGAGTCAATCCATCTCATAGAGTGCTTTCCCCTCCTCCGCCGTCCCTCCACCCTCCCAAGCATGATGTCCTTCTCCAAAGACCGGTCTCTCCTCACAACATGTCCAAAGTATGTTAGACGGAGCCTCAGAATCCTTGCCTCCAAGGAGCCACCCAGTTTAACCCTTTCCAGGACGAATCTGTTTGTATCTGGTAATTTTAGTTTCTTTTTGTTTTAGTCAATAGACGCTAAAGTTCTTTCAAATTATGTTTCCTTTTGATGAATATTGCCAATTTTCACCTGTTTATTTTACATGTAAATATCTTTTCCTGCTTTTCATGCAAGTCTTACTTTCTCTTATTGTTACTCCTTTATTTAATTAAACTCGACTTCCCCCCTATTCCAAGAATAAAGAGCAGAACCTTTATCTGGTTATCAGACTTGATGCTGACTTAGAGGAATGATCTCTGATTCTATATTGAGTCGATACAAATTTAATTTCTAAAAGGCTTTCTTAATTTTTGGCATAATTGACTCGTTTTGTGGTTTCTTGACCTCATTTTGCAGCAAAATGTAGCTCTGACATGTGATTTGATTATCCTCCAGTAGATTAAAAAAAAAAAAAAATCTGAGCATCTAAAGCATTCCAAACAATGGATATATTTTTAAAGGAAGTTTTATAGCTTCTAACCAGCCTGTGATAAAAACAGATGTATTTGCTGTTGTAGTTGGTGCCAGGTTTAGGTTGTGTGACCTGTTGGATAGGTCATTTGTTTTTGTTGGTGTAGCAGTTTGGCTATGTTAGTGAAAATAGAAATGAACAATAGTGGTAATATAGTATTCTCTTTTAATGTAGTGTTAAATAGCAGTTATGTAGTATTCTCTGTTGTAGTAGTTTTCTCACATGACCAGACTTTGTTTCCTTAATACATTTTTATGGACCACAGAATAGAAATACATAGGATATGGTATATAAGTAACCTTTTGTCTAAATCTTAAACCTTTCAAATGATAACAAAGATATCTAAGTTTATAATGTTTATACATAATTTTTAATATGACCTTTAGAATTTGAGAATATTTCAGTTGAATAAGTGAAATTGCTAGTTTTAAAGACATTGAATCTAGTATACAATAATATTTAAATATATCACCCAAATTTGGACACTATTTTAAATTACATCCTTTACTGTTTTTGTAAAACTGTAATCATATTCTTAATTGTAAATAGTGGTTTTCTTTTTCTATTTTAACTAGGGATCAACTGGATCCCTTACAAAATACACAGTTTACCAGTAGCCACTTTATTGTATTTATGGTCCTTGGTGATGTAACAAGTTAAATGTAGCACTATTTGAAACATACCATGGGAGAATGTGGCTGTCCTTTCATAAATGTAACAGCTGGAAACAGATGGAGAACTGCCATCAATGGAAATTGACAGAAGCAGTGGATTGATTTTTTTTTCTTTTTAATATTTAGCTTTTAGATGTAATTATTACTATATTATAGTAGATGACTCTAATTGTGACTTTAGGAGGAGACCTTTGCCTTACATTAGAATTTTTAAAGAGTTGCAAAATTTCATTTTCTGGCTCCATAGTGGAGTGGACTTGGAGGGGAGGGATAGCATAAGATTGAAAGAGTTTTTCTTTCTTTTCAAGGAGAAGAGTGAATTGTGGGGGAGTGTGGGTGGGTTGGGTAAAAGTTCAACAGTGAATGACTGGAAACACTAAGACATTGTAAACCTTCATTAAAATTAATTAAAAAGAATTTCCTATCATTTCCTTCCTGGACAGTGTTTTTTAGACCAGTTTATAATAGTACCTTTTGTGACTTCTCACAGATACAGTTATGATCATGTATCCTTTTTTTCCCCCTTTACATGGAGTTGTAGTTTATTTATTTGTATCATTCATGGTAACATGGGTAAAGGGATGCATAGTCTGACATATTCAGGGAGAGGGGTTTTCTAGCAGGCATGATTTTCCAAAAGGAGAGATCTTACTGTCCTGTGTTTTTTTTTAAATTGAGATTTTAATGAAAGCTTACTGAGAACTTGGATTTCCATTCATTCATTGTTGCACATTTTCCTTCCTGTCCCTCTCCAGTTTGCTTTTCTCTTTTAATGTATCATTTTTAATATAGAATTTTACTGTGTCCTACTTAATTTCTGATTCTCTTGTATATTCTTTGAGCTCTAAGCCTTTTAAAGTACAGACCTTTGTAAAACTTTTAATCTGTATAGCACTTGGTATGCTAATCTTTGTATTTCTCTTATTGTAAATTACTTGAAAGCCAGCTGAGAAAATCCAGTGGTCGTTTAATGTCATACCAATATTCAGTGCCAATACAGCTAAATCCTCAGGTTTTCATTATTCTGTGGTATCTTGGTATTAATTGAATAATATTCCTTAAATATTGAATATCTGTTCGTTTCGGAAAATGATGACGTTGAAGTACTAGTAGAGATGTGTTTTTATAAATAAATAGTGAAATAACATAAATGAAATAACCAATAATTGCTTATGCTTGGTTTTCAGCACGCACTTTTCAATATGCAGATCCTACTTGACTATTCCTTCCGAGTATTATATGTAGAGGAAGACTTGGAAATTTCCATTCATTTAAAAATTGTTCGTTGTTTCTTGAGTATAAAGCGTGTCCAGGGTCTTATTAATAATGGTTTCAGAGGAACTACAGAGAACAGTCTCTTAAAATTTCAGATAATAAGTTCTGAGAGTGTGTGTGTTTGTGTGTGTGTGTAAAAGAGAGAAAGCTTCAAGGTACTACTAGTAATTGAGTAGTTTTAGTACTGTTTCTGAACTGTTATTTTGAGTGAATTTTGTTTTAACTCATGATTTATCATTCTTCTATGTGGTTATATCTTTGTATTTTATATCTTAATATATTTTTATTTTAAGTGGTGAGTTCCAATGCTTTTTGATTCTGTATTGCGAAGACCTTATTTTAAGCTTACATTTACTCTTTTTGATGGATAGGAGAGAATGTGGCAATCCAAATTGAAAATTGAATTAGTCAAATAAAGTAAAAGTAGCTTTTGAATTTTTGATATGTCTACTCTGATAAGAAAGAATTTTGTTAGAGAATATTTTTAATTAAAAATGAAAGAGCCAAGTAAGGCATAAATGTGTTAATTATTTCTTTAGTTTTGTCACTTAATATATTTAGAGCTACCCAAAAATATTTAAACTAGTAATTGTTCTCTAATATCTTCAGTACTCAATATGAATCTCTGTAGTATCAGCTGAGAAGTCAGAATTCTATACTGAAACTTTCGTTAACTAGATTATTAAAGTGTAAACTAATATCTGTGTCTAATACTGAATAACTTTACTAGTAGTAATGAGAAGTATTTGGATTTGTAAACATGTCTTGCTGATGAAATACATTTCTTGTTGAATTGTTAAATTGTTGTTGCTGTTATGTGCCCTGAGTTGCCTACGACCCATCGTGACTCTGTACGGCAGCTCTGAAGCCTGCCTGCCTTGTTTTGAGCCAGTCTAACTGACTCCGGCATACCTACCCCTATTGCCCCAGTTACAGTATCAGTCCAACTCATCCTGGGGTCTTCTTCTTCTTCTATGCCGTCCCTTCATTCTTCTGACGTCCCTTCATTCTTCCGAGCATGATGTCATACTCTAAAGATAGGTCCCTCCTGGCCATGTGTCTAATACTTTTGAAAACTTTGAAATAACTGAAAGTACATAGGTAAGTGTTTTTCTTTCTGTTATGCTAATCTCTGTTATATTGTATAGCATAGTTGTTGCTTTTTTTTTTAAATGTCCAACATATTTTAAATCTTACTTCTGGTTGGAAGTTGATTATCATTTGTACAAATTAACTTTTTCACTTGGGATATTACTGGTTTTGGGGCATTTAAAGATTTTTTTTTTAAATTATACTATTTAAACAGCTGACAATAATTTTCTTAAAATTTTACATTTTAAATGAATTTGAATTTTACATAAGTACTGCTTAATGAATTTTTAAAAATATTTTTAGTTAGCTACTTCAAAAATATGTATTAGTTTTTAGACATTTCAAAGATAATTTAACATGTAATATCATTAAAAGAAATTCTTTATTAAAAAAAATACATACGTGGTTCTTAATACATTGAACCATAGATGGCTTGGTTCAGCTTTTGCTTTTTTCTCTTTGTTAGACCCATTTTGAACTGTTAATTGTATAGTTGGGTTTTTTCCTACTTACCCCTTGGCCTCGATAATATGTGGTAGTTACTTTGAGTTTGGTAAGAAAATGTATGGTTTAAGAGGTTATGGTTAAAGAATTGTAAACCAGCCTTGACTGGTACCTGAACGTTGGGAATGTATTAGTAACAATGGTGTATTTGTCTTGAAGGTAATACTGTTAATACTGGTTTGTACTGTTTTTGTGTTCAACCCCTACTCCCAAAAAATTCTGTACAAAATAACAAATTTTAGTATATTTTAAGTATACTAAAAATTTAGTAAATATTTAATATTACTGATACATAATTGTGAAAAGAGCTCTTTGAGAGATTTCTGGCATGAAAATTAAAAATGATAATCTCAAAAATATCGTCAGGTTTATAAATGGAAAATGGATTATAGTTGGAATCTGTATTGTTTTATCTCTTGATACATACTGGATTTCTAAGGAGCAGAAAACTACACAGAGGCACAGAGCCATGAACGTCTCTCTGTAAGGGCCAGAGGGAGTAAGAATAGCACAGCCACTCATTACTCCAGAGTAGAAAGAAGCAAGTAGAAAGATCCCTTAGCCCTGCCCCATCATACCTGTAGAGAGAGCCTCATCAAGTTGTTAACTTAGAGGTGTGGTCCTGAGAAAGGTGTTTATTAAGGAAGTAAGTTGGAGTCGGGAGGAGGCACAGAAGATCACCTGGTTCAAATCCAGGGTTTAGCCCAAGTTCCAAGGTGTAATTCCTCACTTGGTCTGGGTTCTGATTTCAGTTCAGCAGTCAAATCCAAATCATCCAGCAAGGCTTGCCTCAGAGCAGTTCTAAATCAGCCTCTCCTTCAATCATCCACCTTGTTGTTGTTGTTGTTGTTATGTGCAGTCGAGTCCTTTGCGACTCATAGCGACCCTATGTACAACAGCCCTAAACCGTGCTCTATCCTGTGCCAATCTCATTGCCTCTGACACACCCATCCCGATTACCCCAGTCACTGAATCAATCCACCTCATAGAGGGTCTTCCCCTCCTGCGCTGTCCCTCTACTCTACCCAGCATGATGTCCCTCTCTAAGAGACCTGTCTCTCCTTACAACATGTCCAGAGTATGTCAGGCGAAGCCACAGAATCCTTGCCTCCAAGGAGCAGCCTGGTTTAACCCTCTCTAGGATGAATCTGTTTGTTTTCTTGGCAGTCCATGGTACGTTCAGTACTCTTGTCCAGCACCACAGCTCAAAGGCATCAATTCTCCTTCTATCCTCCCTAGTCATTGTCTAGCTCTCTGGTGCATAACAAGTGATTGCAAAAACCATGGCCTGTATCAGGCGCACCTTATTATCCACCTAGAACAGCAAAAACTCTTTCACTGTGACTAGCACAAATATAAGAAGTTTCAGGCCACACCTTGCCACAGTTTCTACACAGCAGTGCCACAATCTTTCCATCACATCACCAGGGTCTTGCTCCAGTCTTGCTCTTCTCAAGTCTTGCTGCTCAGTGGGAAGCACTCTTTTTATCTTACTCTAGGCCTACAGCTGTTTGAATATGCAAGACCAGCTGGAGACCAGAGTATTGGCTAAAAAAATAGACCAACTTTGAGGCTAACATCACAGCTGGATTATAAGTGTTTCAATTCAATTAATACTCATATTTAGGATGCCGACCCATATATTAAAAAGCAATCATTAATTTTGGTACATGTTAAGAATGACCTCAGAATAACTTACATTACAAAGTAACATATGCTGGTTAGGCTACCTAAAGCTGACTTAAATTATTGAAGGAACTATTTAATAGACCCAGTTACCTAAATTTTTTTTTTTTTAATTTCTGACTTTGTGTTTTACAATTAGTACTATGTGTAACTAACATCTGTAAAATAACACTTAGAAAGTTCATTTGAGCAAGCCACAAAACTATAGAATATGCATGCATATAGCTAGGTAGTTTTATGTGTGCGGTGGTGGTGGTGATGGAATATATTCATTCAAATTAAGAAAAAATTCACCAAACTACAGTTTTATACATATCATTCCCAGAAAGAAATTGTTGTTAAATGTTCCAACTCCTTTTTTTAAAAAGAACAGAATATTTTAGTTTCATTTTGTTAGTAAGTACATACCTTTTTTCCTTTTTTTCATTTAGAATAATTTCATTTGCTTTCTTAGAAAAAGATTTGTTGTTTTATACTGTTTGATAATTTGACACTTTAAATGCATAACATATTTTGGCAAAGAAATGGCATGCTTTTAAAAAAATCTTAACTTATTTCTCTTAATAATTTATGTAATTGTTATTCCAGTCATAGGTATTTGATACGAAGTATAGACCTGTATTCCTAACAGATTTTTCATGAAAAGTTTGACTAATTGCCTAAAAATCTTAATTTATCTTTTATATAAATATAATACAAGTTATATTTTATATAACTGTAAGAATGTAGTTTGTCATTTGTGAATGCCAAGTATTTATCTAAATGAAAGCCTTCATTAGGAGAATTTAGGTATAAAAAAGATTTTAGTACTTACCAGTACTTTAGACATATCTCTGAAATTATATTTCTTTAATAGTTCTAATTGTGTATATTTAGCATTTTTAAAATTAGAGAATGGAACGTAAATATTAGGTGGTCATCTTAAATGTAAAAATGTCAAGACTTTTATTATAAAAACTTCTATATACACATTTTCTTTTACAGTTGAGTTGAAGTGTCACTGATTGCAAAGTATCAGATTCATTTTGACCAGTGTTTTCCTAGATTTTAGACATTTTTATTGTATTTCATACACTTTATTGTTGGCCTTTTATGAGTACCTCATGATTTTTAAACATTATCTGATGTAAAAACACCCATGCTTACTTTGCATTTCACCTGGTTTTATTTAAAAATGGTGTTTGTTTTATTTATATATGAAATATTCAACCTTATATTAATAATTAAATTAATAAAGGAGTAATATCTTAATAATCCTTTCAGATTCTTGTGAGTATGTAAGCTCTGGTGGCCAAGGGAGTAAGAAGTTGCTGCTGCCCATTCAAAGGCTGGCAATAGCTGCTCCAACGGTGAAGGATGGGCATTCTCTGCCTGTGCAGTTTATAGTCTGGAAAACCCTCTGAGCAGCTACAACTTCACAGCAATGAATTTGAGGATTTTTGTTTAGTGGTGGTGGTGTGTTTTTTTGTTGTTACTTGCATTTTGGTTTGGATTTTTTTGTTTGTTCTTTGTCTCTCTCTTCCCCCTCCCCCAATTTGGGTTTATTTATCTTCGAGGCTACATTAAGACTTGACGGGTATTTTAATTTTATTTTTAAAAGGTCTGTCTTGAACTAGGTATAAAGAATTTTTAAAATGGTACTCATTTAAAAACACTGAGGAGAAATTGTCCTTTTGTTGACATGATAGTATTCTTTTTTTTTTTTTTTGACATGATAGTATTCTTAAGCAGCCTTGTAAAGATTGACATTTTATGACTTCTGTTTCGACCTAATTATACAAGAACGGGAACCACTTATTGTGTGCCTGAGTAAATTATTAATTAATCGTGTGATAATTTCATTATGAGTAATATTTTGTAACGTAACCATACCTTCTAGGGTTGCTAACTGAATAAATACAGCAGCTTATGTGTATAATCTTGGTTTTAGGATGAGTAACAGCAACCTCAAAATGTGCCTGGCATGTTGATAGATGGTTGCTTTCTTAAATAACATATGAAATGATCTCTATCTTAATATTAAACATTTTTTAAAACTTAGTGAATATCTCAAATAGTATTCATTATTTTTATTTAAAGAACAAATAGTATTCATTATTTTTATTTAAAGAAATACCATTAATCTGTGTATGTAGTGGAAAATACATTATTTTAAAACATGAACTGCTAGTTTGATAGAGAAATACTTGGGATATTACAAGATATTCTTAGTATCTTACCTGAAGAAAGATTCTGAAACTGGAACCAATCAGAAGGGGAATGTGATTGTCATTGTAGGTTAATTCACTTGAAAAACATTGAACTCTTAATGAATATTCTTCCACATTCTTTTTATGTTGTAATCAAATTAAGATTAACAATATTAGTTACCTTTGTGAATAATTGAACTATATACTATATTACTCCAGAAAGTGATAGAGCTGGAAATCTGAAAAGATTACTTTGTAGAAATATGTTTTCTGCTTACACTCCCAGTCATTTAGTTACAAAGATCAATTTAGAGTGATCAAATACATAAGTTGTATGTAAACATTGAGATTGCAGAAATCAATACTGTAAGATTAATACTCTGATTAGTGCTTTTCAACTTCTGTAACCTGAAGGAGACTTGCTCTTGGAACCAGCTTGATTGGCAGTGATTAGATACAATCTTGTTAATTTTAAGAATAAGTAAAAAAAAAAATTATGAATTAAACCCTATTTATAAAATATTTAATTTAAAAATTCATAAAATACTGTGGTGTTTTTTGACCATACAAAGTAAGGTGTAGAGGAGGCAGGGATCTTGCATGTGGTTTATGTTGGAATGCACAAGTGCCTCAGATGAAAGTATCTGGACAGTTGGGTATGCTCAGACAAGTTTTACATTACTGATAGATTCACAGGACTGAAATGGCACCCACATTTTATTGATAGTGATCATACAAGTAATTAGGAGTATTTTTTTGTATAATTCTTGGCTATTTTTTTGTCACCACTGTTTTCTAATTTTTTCCATTTAAAAAAATTAATCTTTAATATGGGTTAATGTTCACAAAGCAAATTTATTTCTCCCTTATTACCACACATACATATTTTGTTTCAAGTCATACATATATTGAGGGTACAATACCCTCAATATAGTCACATGTTTTTCAACATGTTTTTCTCTGAAATTCTTCCATTAATTCGTCTGTCCTAATCCTTCCATTCTGAGCTTTATATTTGGCAATCCTGTTTGGGGGATAATATGGTTATTTAAAGGAGTGTACACCTTCTTTTTGTTGGTGGTGTTGCTTTATATTGCTATGTCCTGTCAAGTCAAAATCAACTCATATTTGACCCTCTACTGGGTTCTCAGAGGCTGTGAATTACTCAAAGGGAGATTGCCCCTTTTTCTTCCATAGAGTAGGTGGTGGATCTAAACTGATGATATTTGGGTTGACACTATGAGGATTCCCTTTTTGTTTATTAGTACATGGAAACATAAATAAACTCTTAGGCATATTTCAAAGTTAGAATTCTACTTTGTTCAGGCTATAGTAGTTTTCTTCTCAGAATTATTTTTTTAGAATTTTTCATAGTGGCTTCATTTAATACATCTTTTCCAGTGTTGAAAAGATTATCTAGTAAAGGTGAATATCTTAACATTACTTAAAATTATTCACCTAAATTTTTATTAAGAAAATTTTATGCTCACAACCTGGGTAGATGGAGTAGTTTATTTTTCTATTGATGTTTCAGAACTTTTCTGTATTCTTAAGTGTCATAGTTAATTAACCTAACAGCATATGGTTTTAGAACTTGGCACTGGTATTTTTTTTTCTTTGGTTTGATGGTGAAAAAATGTCATGTTTAGCTTATGTGCAGTTGATACTTAAATGATTATCTAAGCATCATTGTGAAATAATGCCTGAATAATTACAGAAATTTAAGTGTAACTTTCCTTTCAGCTTACTGTCCAGAAATTGTATTGCATGACTTCAGACATCAAGTTGTCAACCTTCATTTTAATATTTCAGTGGCTTGGGTTAATGAAACTAATTGACCCTAATGGTTATTATGAGAATTTTCTTTATTTTTTTCTATAGGCAAGTGTCATTGGTCCAGTGAAGTAAAACCATTTAAATCATTATATACTTGTTGTTTTTGTTGATAAGTGCCATCAGTAGTGATAATACATGCTAGGATGGTCTATGTATGTTTAGTATGTTAAGTTTGAGGAAATGAAAGTTTCTTTTCAATATTACAAGTAAATTATAGGTTTGACATCCCAGTTTACGCTTTTGTTTTATAGATGGGAAATGTAAACGGTCGAGATTGATAGGTTGACTGTGACAACTATGTTTACTTACAGAGAGAACAGGAAATGAGAATGGGTGATATGGGTCCCCGAGGAGCAATAAACATGGGAGGTAGGGATTTGAAACAAAAGACTTTTGTAATTTCTGATTTTCTGGGAAATTGTACATGCTATTTGTGGTATCATTCTATCCATAGTAAATTAAAATACAAGACAGATAATTATAAATGTGACCAGTTTTATTCTTCCTAAAATTAAAATACCTGTATTGATTATATATGTAGAAAGAATTTTTTTATTAGAAGGTGATATTTGCTACAATTGGAAACTAGTTCAATCGGTTGTTGTAATAATTTTTAAATCAAGCATCATGCCATATAATGAATGTTTACTTTGAAAATTTGATTACATTTATTGAATTTTTAACTTTTACATGCTTCCTAATTTCCATTTTCACATAGCTTGGAAGCCATTTATAAAATTTTTGTCAAATATTTTAGCTCTTCAACCTTAAATAAAGTTTTGTGCCTAGAAATGCAGTATTCAGAGCAGTTTTCAACTTGTCAAGTTCATGAGGTGTGTTCCCTCATACATTTTTTAAATATATAACTTATCCCCCGATACATTTTAAAAGTTCATGTAAATTTTTATAGACCTTACCTATGTATCAGTTCCAGCGTGTTCTAGATTAATTGAATGAAACATATAACATTTGGAATAGTATTTCCATGATCATTCTTTATCTCTCAGATGTTTCTATTTCATATGCCATTTTCTTAGCTATGATCAATCAAATCCTATAGAATAATTTATTCCCATTTACTTGGCAATTTTATTATCTCCCAACACGTCGCTGCTGAACATCTCTGAGGAAGGCAGCTGGAGTCATGGCCCTTGTTTCTAAACAATTAGATTTTAGAGTTATATTAAACGTTAAGTAATAAATGCACAAAATCTATATAAGAAATGTGGAACTATTCACTGTAATTGAGTATCTAATAGTATATTAATAGTCCACTATTTACATATTTTTAAAAGGAATCTGCAACAGAACCTATTATAATCCAACTGGATTTTAGGGATTATAAAGGTGAGATTATCATGGATTTGGAGATCTTGTTTAGTTAGGAATTTGAGATAATTTAAATTTTTTTTAATTTTTTTATTATTTTTGTGTGTGTGTACTGTCAAATCAGATCTGACTGGTACAGGAGGAGATTGTCCCTCTTTCCCCGGCAGAGCATCTGGTGGATTCGAACCATGCACCTCTGGGATTGTAGTTGCAGCTCCTTGCCACAGATCATTTAAATTTTTTAAGACCGTTTAATCATCAGAGACTGATTTATAACTCAGTTTTTTCCCCCTATGGATAGCTTTATATCATGATAGTTTTACTATAGTAAAATGATCATTATCATCCCCTTGAAAGTTGTTAAATGTCATATGCCATCAAAATTGATTGATGGAATCAATTGATGGAATATGACGGATTATATTGCTAGTGTGTGTGCCATGGGAAGCATTGATATATAACCTTTTCACATATATTGATATTTACCTACATCTTCTAAATTGGGTTTAATCATAGTTGAGAGATAGAAGATTTAATTAGTGAGGCTAAGACTTACATATTGGTAGTTGGAAATATTTGGTGAGTCTTTTTATGCATATTTGTAATAATTGGACTTGATGAGGGGAAAGATCCTTGATTTGTAGTGTTTTTTAAATGGGGAAAGTTGAGGCTAAGATACTTTTTAGATACTGACTTAATAACTCATTTTTTTTTTTGAGGAACACTGTGGATATCTATTAAATATTAGCCATCTTATTTAAAACGTATTTTAAGATTAAGGAAATCATGTCTTCCCCTGCAATTTCTAGGGCAGTAGACAACATTCCTAGGTCAGTAGACTACAGAAAATGTTGTGAGTATAGAAGTGACACTTCTTCATTTCATATTAGCTGTTCTTTGGATGTGGCATAGAGATTTCTACTTGAAATATCATAATATTGTTAATTTGAAGGTATATATTACTTTTTTTAAGTATTTCTTTTTAGAAATTGGAATTCTGGGTATTAATTTTTTGATAGTTAAAACTCAGTTTCTTGTGAACGATGAATAAATAGAAGAGGATTTGGAGAGTTTTTAATAATTTTAGTGACATTCAACTTTTTTTTTAAATATTGCAGGGGATAATTTCTTCCATCTTTATAAAAATATATGCATTTTTTTAACCTGACATAAATTTTCCAAGATCTCATTATTTAATGCTAATTTAAAATTATCAGTGTAGTTAGTTATGAGAGAACCAGATTTAGTGATGTTTTAAAACTTCTGTATTCCATATATTATTACATATGATAATTGAAAATTGGTTATTCTTTTATATTATATATTTTTTATGAAAATTGGTTATATAAGGTATGCAGTACTCTTGCAGAGTAGGTAATAGAAGTTTTTATTCTTAAGGATGGATGTGATAATCCTTTTTTGATGTATTTTTTTAAATAATGACTTAAAAGTTTTAATGTTTGTTAAACTAAGATAGGACAGCTCTAAGTATAGATTGTTTTGCGTAGATGCGTTTAGCCCAGCAGCTACTGGTAACCAAGGTCCTCCTCCAATGATGGGTATGAATATGAACAACAGAGGAACTATCCCTGGCCCACCTATGGGTCCTGGTCCTGCCATGGGACCAGAAGGAGCTGCAAATATGGGAACTCCAATGATGCCAGATAATGGAGCAGTGGTAATGTATCATAAATGTTATTTTGATTATATTGAATAATGTGCACTTCTGCCCCAAAGATAACTTCACACTTATAATACAGCATCATTTGTGTTGGGAGTAGAGATAAAAATAATTTAAAAATGAATTCCTGTGAAATTATGTTGGCTTATAAAATGCCATTCTTAGGCTGCTGTAAAGTTAAAAAAGAAGTTATATTTTGACACATTCTTAAGTATATATTAGGTAGGCAATGTTTTCTCATCTCTTAATTTGTATTCACCCTTTACCAGCATTAAATAGTAACGGTAAGGTATTTCAGTAGTTTTTCAATAAGAAGTAACTTACGGTGATTTTTGTTTTAGAAAATTTAGTTGAACTATAAGGTAATTCACATTACATGTTTAATACATTTTAAATGTAACAGTGCGGCAAAGTTTTATAAAATTCCTAAGTTGTGAGTATATGAAAGATGATTTTACTTCATACTATGAGAGTGTGAAGATATCTTACTGTGGTTTAAACCTTAGAAAAATAGGAAATTTTAGATGTAATTTTTCTTCTATTTGCATATAGTAGCAAATCTAATACTTTTTGTTTCTTTTAAAACAGGTTACTTTCTAAAGGAAATTTTACTGTGGCAAATATTTTCTCTTGGTTTTTGTTAATGGTTCTTTTTGGCATGTAGAGGAGAGTTCAGTTATATTTTAAAAAGGCTCTTTGGGACTATTATATCCAATCTTAAGGCATTATTTTTTTATTAGAGGGGGAAAAGCACTGCAAATCATATTAAAATACACCATTATAATTAGAACTCGAGTCTAATCTCACATTAATAATATTTCTTAGACTATGAATGTAGTTGTTATTGTTTTGATTGACTTCGAGTTGAGCACAACTCATAGCGACCCTGTGAACAAAAGGCCTTAGGCCCTCTATAACTATCCACATTTACCAAAGTAAATAAAGTTTCCATAGGCATGTTATTGAGGAAATGGATGCCATTCCTGCTTTATATCTCTGTTTTAGTTAACATCAAATATAATCTGTTAATAAATTGGAAAAATTTATCAGTTTTTAATTAGATATTTTTAATAATATTTAACAGTGCCCCAAACCAATGACTACTATAATAAACAGAAAATGCATAATGGACTACCAACTGGCTTCTATGATTGGGGACTATGTTGTAGAATAATAAGTGTTAGTAGAAACATGTATAATAGGTGGTTCCCAGTTCATAAGAGTGCTCTTATTTTATGTAAAATATCCTTTCTTAATTTTTATGTGATTTGAATTATAAAGTCATAAAATGGAAGGAATATAAGCTTCTGAACACCTAAGAATGTGAACATTAGCAAATTCTACACCACAACATTGTATAGAATGCTTATTACTAATGGTTAGATGTACCCAAATAAACACAATTGGACCTTAAGTTTGATTCTAGGAGATTACATTGTAAATTGAGCAACTGCCTGTATTTTGGTTATAGAATTGTTAGTAGTAACAGACGTAATATTAACTGTCACCTATTTTTAACTCTAACTCCTAAATCCTAAAGTACAGACTTTATTTAAATAGCATTTTGTCTCTGTACTGTTTACTACCCTAAGGAAGTTCCTGTTAGTCTTTAATATATATAATAATTCTGAAGTTTTCAGAATTTGCAATTCAGATTTTTACCTGTACAATTAGTAATACAAGTAAATACATCATTTTAAAGAAAAATAAATTGAAATTTCCTGATGTCTCTTCCCAGGGAAAATACTTCAGATTTCTGTATTCAAATTCAGCATTCTTTGTGTCTTTTTATTATAGTACTTTTTATCTTAAAAGGATTTTTAGAATTCAGGAAATAATGTGTAGTTTTTTAAAAAACAATTTGATGGTGTTCCCCAGTTTTATCTGTCTTTTTGGTTTGTTTTTTTTTTTTAACCCATTTCCTTATGACGTAGCTACATACTTTTTTTTTTAAGGGAGTCGGAACAGTTTTGTCATGTAGATCACATTTGTTTTTGTCATAAAATTGTTATTTTAATGTAATTGGGGCATAGCATTAGTAATATGTAATTCTTCAGATGCTCTTTTAAAAAGAAACATAGTAACTAATTAAATTGCTCCTTTCTTCCTTCTATGTTTGATCCTGATTCTGCTGGACTTTCTGCTGAACTTGATGACACCACCACTTGGGATTTTGCCAATTTTTGTCACTTAATATTTGGCGTGTTCCAAATGGACTCTTGTCTGGTTTATGTAATAAAATAGCACAATGATAGATTTCCGCAAGGACCACCATCTCAGATTGGATCACCCATGGGTAGTAGAACAGGCTCTGAAACTCCTCAGACAGCAATGAGTAGTGTTGGCCCTGTGAGTGGTGGTCCTGGCGGTTTTGGCAGAGGAAGCCAAGGGGGCAGCTTTGAAGGTCCTAATAAGCGTCGTCGATACTAGACATTCTTTCCTTTCTGACTACTTAGGAAAAACATTCAGTGGAATGCCTTTACACTTTTACCTGTTACCTGGAAGAAATGGTGTTACTGTTAATGTATGTAGACTTTAAAACTTTCTTTTGTAATAGTTGAGGTTTTATATGTTCTTCATAAAGCTTTTTAGATTAGAATGGTAGTGGTGATTGCTCGTCATTGTGAATGTTAAAATATGTTTGTAACTTGAGCTAAATATAAGCCACAGTACTGTGAAATTTGTGTAGTTAATCTCAATAAAAAATCATTTTTGGATTATTTTAAAATGTTATTATTAATGGTATCCTCTTATGATATTACTAAATTTTGATGTAAGAGTTACACTTTGATTGCTTGAATTCCAGCAGATTAGAAATGACTTTCTTCTTTTTTTGTTTGCAGTAGCATTGACGACAGAAACTTAGTTAATACTGGCATCAATAAGATTTATTAGAATAGTACATATTTTGGGGGAGGGGAGGAATATGGAAAGTACCCTTTTGTATAAATCATAAATCAATGTTCTGTGAAATAAGGGTTACTGTCTACATTTCATGTAGGTCCTGACTATTTAAGGATATCTTTGTCCTGTACTAATTTTTCCAAATAAATAATTTGACTCCTGAAGAAAAAAAAAGCTGTTTGAAGACAAATCATTTTTTGTGTCTCAAATAATGTCTAGTTTTAATATTTTCTGCAATTTATTTGACTT
Source organism: Elephantulus edwardii (assembly GCF_000299155.1). Classification (NCBI taxonomy): domain Eukaryota; kingdom Metazoa; phylum Chordata; class Mammalia; order Macroscelidea; family Macroscelididae; genus Elephantulus; species Elephantulus edwardii. The sequence continues at coordinate 372,655 of NW_006399885.1, read as the reverse complement.
AAGCATCTAATTTTTACCCCTCAAATTGTGTCACTGATTTCTTTAAAATCAATACTTTTGGATTCCCTGTGAGGATTTCCTGTAATTCATGATGATTTAAGAATGCCTTAGAATCTTGTTTTTGGAGATAGTAAAGGTATTTGACTTCAGTGATCATTGTAGATCTGTGTGGTAATTGAATTTGTCTGACAGATAAACAGTAATAAAAAGAATACAATTTAAATAGTGATTTTTTTTCCCCAAAGCTGTGATGTTTTTAAAAATTGAGGATACTGACAGTTGTACATCATTGTAACTTTGACATCACTGACTTAATTACATGTAACCCTTTGAAGAAGCAATTTTATTATAATAGGTATTATACTTTACAAGTTTTATAAGCTGTGCATGACTAGGATCATAGGAATCTCACTATCTAGTTACTTACATCTAATTAATGCCTGTTTAAAATTTTTATTTTTTTCAATACTATGAAAAAACTAATTTTATAGTATAATTTTTATTTTAAAGTTTTATGTATATAGAAAAGTGAATGGTAGCCCCAGTTAAAAAAAAACTTACATTTAGTGAATCCCTTGTATATAAAATACCCCAAATTTGACTCATCAGCGATCACTTCTTTTCCGCAAATTTGGCATCCACCCTTTTTCTAAAATAATAATAAACTATTTTAAAATCTGATTAAATAAGGGCCCCCTTGGTTTTTCTTTCTTTCTCCCCCACCCCCTTGGTTTTTCTATGGCCACTTTTTGCTAGCTGGCATATTTTGAAATGAAATAAATATGACTATTAAAATAATGAATAAAGGCTGTTGACTAAAACATCCTTCATCTGTCCTTTTGTATTAATTTTTTTTATTAGGTACTATTTTAAATTTTTTAATTGGCATAAATGAAATTATGACATTTTCAGCATTCATCAGCTTTTGTTTTTGGCACTTCCAAAGCATTATTTAGGGATTTTAAAAAGAGAGCCTGTTCTCCTGTTTTCTATACATGTTTGGATGTGGTAGTGATGGTAATTGAACTTCTGAAGTTCATAATTTTATCTGATACTAACTGCACTTGAGCCTACCTTTCTTGTTGTTGATACTTTATTCATATAATCTTTAGGTAATTCTTACCTTGTGTTTTACGTGAAAGCTAAAATAAAATTAGGAGAAATCGGATTTTTTGTTAATAGAAACTACCATTGCCTTAAGGGAGTGAAAATTTGTATCACTCATTCAGGAATGTATTCATGTTTATTCAAGAACATACTAAACCAGTTCATAAAGAGATGTCTTAATCTCCTGACCATCCTAGTACCTGGGCTCAGCTGTGGCTCCAAGAACAGAGCTCTACATAACTTGTTCCGGTACTTACCAAGTTTATCGTGGGAACAGTCAGCCTCTGAGTGACAGTCAAGTGGAGCATGAGTGACAGTCAAGTGGAGCATTTGTAAACTCCTAGTTACTCCGTGTGTGTGTGTGTGTGTGTGTGTGTGTGTGTGTGTGTGTATAGATAACCAACTTTTGACTGGTTTAGTCAAAATATTGTTACATTAATTTATCAAGGAAGAATTTCTATAAAATTTTATATACTGAAAACTAAGTGTAAAAGGAAATTAAATAGCATTCCATTTTCTAAGTAAGCATAAGTTTATCATATACTATCAATTATTTATATTAGATGACTGAAAACTTTTTATATTACCACAGTAATTGTGGAGTGTGGATATTTTTTTGTGTGTGTGTATTAGAATATGAAAGAGAAGTTAAATCAGTATTTAGATTTCGTATGTCGTGTAATTGATGTGCATAAAATAAAGAAAACTCATTTTCCTCATTGTTTTATTTTAGCAGTGTATTTGTGTTGCAGTTTGCCACAGTTTTGATAATAAAATAAGTTATTTTATTGTAGTTCCCAGAGAACATTTGGTTCAGTGTTTTTGTAAAATTCAATTTCTGTTTCATCCTTGAATATTTCTAGATTTATTAATTCAAATTTGTAATGATTGGGGGAAGAGAGTAAAGTCTTTGTTTATAACCCTAAAATTTCAATAAGCATTTCTTGTCTGGAACTTACATTAATTAGAAAAAATAGGACTCACCACTAAGGACAGTGATAAAAACATTTTTCTGTTTTCTCAAACATTAACTGAGTTCATGACTATAATTTGATTAAAAATTAAGAGTTGTTGAGTATTTCAGTAACTTAAAGTTTATTCTAAATTTCCTGTATCATGATGATCATAGTCCATAATGATAAAAGAGGAACATGTTGAACATTATAACCTAGATTTCAGATAAGGAAAAAACATTTTTGTGAGAAAACACTCTGGAATTTCCCCTGGAAATTTTGATAGTATTCTTGTGAAATAGGGTACTTTTTTTTTTAAAATTTTTTTTTTATTTTTTTAAAGGGCTTTATTATATCTTAATTGAAAGTTGAGATGCTGGTAATTATTTAGAATAGTAGACTTCATTATTTTTCAGCGTTTAAGAATGTTGAAAGAATAAGACAGAGTACCTCTCTTCCAGATTAAACAGATAATATGTAATTTGCGTATTTTATATATATGCCCAAATAGTTGAGTGAAAAACTACTTCACGCCTGCTTCAACACATCTCTTCCTAATAAGAACGTAGTTAATGCCAGTTTTATAACTTAAAATTTCATAACAGGAAGAGGACAATTCTTTTATTAAGTGTAAGTATTTTATTATGTATCATTTCTAATTTAGCTAATCCCATGTTTTAAGAAAAAAATAAGAATATATTGAGCTACGTAACTTAATAATTAACTTTTCAAATTGATTTGGAGATATCAATTTTAACGAGCAGGAAATATTTTTGTATGTAATAGTTACTAGTGCTACTAAATGAGGCATGCATATACTGTGTGGTTGAATACAAAGTATTTTATAGATTATTACTCTGGCAAAATTGTGAACTATATCTCCTTCACACTCCTCCCTCTGCCCAAAAACCCCACAAAAACAGCAAACAAGCCAACTATGTTTTCCTGGTATTTAATCTTTAGGTTGAATGTCATGTATATTAACTTCTGCCATTTTAAAAATAAAATCTTGTAAGTAGCAGTTTTTACATTTTGAAAATTTTCTCAATAAATGGTAATTGAATTTTCAGTTCTTGTAAAATTCAATGTCCGAAGGTCCTCCAGAAAACTCTGCGTGTTAAGAGTATTACTCATCTCTTTTCTTTATAACCATGAATGGGTCATAACTATCTCTAAAAGTTTCATTTAGTGAGAAACTAGTAATTTTACTTTCAGAAGAGCTCTGATGACAGTCTTTGGAGTTGCCCCAAATTAAAAGGTGAATCTGTCAGCAGCTCCACAGGAGAAAGGTTTCTACTCCCTTTTTATATCAACCACTAAAAATCCCCCTGGGGGCTCAACTAGGTGTAATTCCACTTGATGGTAATTTGGAGTAGGACAAAATGTAGTAGCACTTTGTTTACTTATTAAAATTAGCAGTATGCATTTTTTTCCTGTATAATATTTTTAAAAATTTGTTATAATAAAAGACTGGTCTTAGAAGGAAGAGATGTACATTTTAAACTTACGTACTCAAATTCGTATTTACACATTTATTTTAAAATCATCTTTTTGATGTATATTATTGAGTCACTACGTTACAACCGGCTCCATTGTTCTGAAAGCACTTGAGTCAGAATTAACCTTCTACACTTTCTCTTTCTACCTAAAATCAATAGGGGTGATACTCTTAATTGGGCTTGTAATTTTCAGTTAGGTCTACATTTTTTGTCTCTAAATAAGTAGAAAGTTTATTTAGTTAAGGATGCAAGAGTGTTAATTTAAAAAAAAAAAAAGAGTGTTGATTCCAACTCCACATTTCTAAAAGGAAACTTGTTAGATAAATATATGACTTTTGAGTCATTAAGGTATTCTGAACTGGCATCCAAGGATCTCTTTATGTTTTTAAATCCTTTATAAGGTTATTGGTAGTGGTGAAAATTAATAATGTCTTTGTAATGTGCTGATTGTCATTTCAAGATAACATTGTTCTTGGTACTTTGTTATATCTCAGATTAAAGTAGAAATTATGTCTTCTCTAATCCCCAAAATTTAAATGAGTAGCTATTATAATTTTGTTTTATGTTGTATATCTTATGTTTCTAAGATGAAATCTCTTGTGTTCTTTATGCAAAACAGGCATTGTTTTGTTTGATTGCAAGTGATTTTTTTGGGATGTGATTGAGATATTTTTGTTCTTAAGAGTTTTGAAATCATTGTTAATAATTGCCTTTGTTTTGCAGTGTTCAGCCTATGAGTTAGCGACATTTCTGTACTTATTTTCACCTGCTTTATACAAATGAGTAATTTTTATTATGTGTGAATAGGATATCTTATGTTAGTATACGCTTTGCTTAGTAAAAATGGTCCCTGTTTTTTCTCTAAATACTTTTAGACTTTTTATGTAATATAGACTGGTAACATTCATCAGCTGTTTCTTAGATTGACAAGTAGCATCCATTTCCTGTTGTTGTTTGTAATGAGAAAAAGTTAAATAAATTTAAAGTGTAGTGATTCTCTTATCTTTTTAGTATTAGAGTTTAGTGGATGATTTTAATTTTTCTGTAAATTGAACAGTGTAGCAAATTGTGTATAATATTCATAATAATTGGCCATAAAATGAAGTTGTCTTAATTAGACAGAATTTAGAGGTGGCTGTGTAATTAAGAATTTCACTTCATCTATTGCTTTTACAAAGAGATAAAGGGAGTCTGTTGTACACTTTTTTTGGCACCTTTCTAATGGTAAAATAACACAATGAAAGAACAAAATACCTGCTACAAAAGAAAGGACAACAGCTTTTCGTTATTAAAGGAAGGTTTATTATCCTTTAGTTTTCATTCTTTCGTGTTTCATACTATTGTTTACATCACAATCACCAGGAAAGCTTATTACAACATAGATTGCTAGGATCTACTCTACACCTGGTGTTTTTTACGTAGTATGTCTAGGTATTAGGGAAGGAGAGTCATATAATTTGCACTTACAGAAAATTTCTAGGGGATATTGCTTCTTAAGGCATCCAGTTTTAAGAATCTTACATCTAAATCATTGTTAGTTGTCTATTTACTATAATTGTCTGGCTCCATACAGGAGTCTGATTGGATGTTGGGACAATACAGAGCACCAATAAGCATTTCCACTAACTGCGACTTTAGAAATCATAAAGTGTAAGAGTTTACCCAAGAAATGACAGCTAGAAAACATGTAACAAATGTTTAATGCTATAACTTTTATTAAAAAGTAAAATAGGAGCTCTGGTGGCCTAGTGGTAAGGAGCTGCATTGCCATCCCAAAAAGTAAAATATATCAAAATAACTCCAGTGAACAGAAAATTTAGGATGGCACTTGTTTGAAAACACATTTAAAATATTTGTAAAACATTTTCCACTTAACTGTCTCTTCTTGTATTACAAATTAAACTCTTTATATCAGTATACATAGATGGAAGTTGTTGAAAATGGATATGATTTTTAAAAAATGGATTTGGCACCATTTTGCTGGTTTCAAAATACAGTCTTTCGTGTAACCATGTGTGTTACTTTTCTAAAGGTGAGGATTTTGGAAACATTTTGTTTATACCAGGACTATTTATTGAGTGTAATTTCTTTTGTTTTGCAGTTTCTTTAGAAAGTGATATGCACACAGGGTAACTGAAAATTATCATGAGAGGTTTATCACGTAAACTTAATGTTTGTCCGTAATTACAGTCCATCATAGTTAACATTGATAATACCTGTTAACAATTGAATTATGACTGACCAGCTCAATGGAGGCAGAGCAGAACCATCTTAGTGGTTTTCCCCATTTTAATCTTTTATGACTTGAGGCCCACTCATCTACTCTTTTATCTCTAAACATTGCTTCAAATCAAGCCCGTTTTCATTTTTTTTTTTTTTAGTGAAGTCATTACATTTTGTTAGAAACTTATGACTTGAAGACTTACTTTATTCAGCAAGATAACTGACTCTTTTTTCTGTTCAAGTGAAATTCTTATACATGAGTTATTTTTCAATGACTTAATTAATTGTTTGAAAAAATAACTGACAATACTTTTTTTTAGGTATGGATTGTAGAAAAAATAAAGATAAATGTTAAAAAGAAACGGTGTTTTGTACTATTTTTCAAATCCTGTAATTTACTTAAGGGAGGTCTGTAACTAAGAGGTAAGAAGTTGTCCTGCCTGTTCAAAGGTATGCCATTTCAAAGGTATGCAGTTCAAGTTCACCAGCTACTGGTTTACACTAAAAACCCATTCACCAATCAGTTGGTTTTGACTATGATAAACAAAAACAATGTAGAGTACAAAAGTTTATTGTTCTCGTGTTGTACGCTTTTTATCCCCTTTGCCTTGCCCATCTTTTTTTTTAACAATTCCACTATGTTTCTACTGAGAAGACATTTTTTTAGATGTGTAATTTAAGAGCTATTTAAAATTTTGATTCTTAGCATAATGTTATGTTGCATTGACCTTAAATATGTATATGTAAAATTTTTAAAAATTAAAATGATTGAGGTTTGAGGATGACAAATACAATATAGAACACATACCTACACAAATTGTAATTAACATCTTAGGAAGATAATGTGCTTCTTTTTTTAATTAAATTTTATTAATTTTAATGAACATTTACAGAGATTTGGGGTTTCATTCATTCATTGTTGCACTATCTTCTCTAACCCTCCTCCCCAGTTCGTTCTTCCCCCCACCCCCGAATATGTGCTTCTGTCTTAAAGAGCGAGGTAAGGTAAAACTGTACAGGGTTTCTTAAGGCCTTTTACTTAAAATGTATGATTTATCTCTTTAGGTTGATTTAAAATTTTTTAATTCTTTGAAAAATGTAGTCAGAATGGACCTGTCACATGGATTTCTACTATTTTTAAAAGATGATATAGATAAGTTCATTTGATAACATAAAGATTATTGTTAAATACTGTTTTCTTAGAGCTGCTGGTGGATAGTAGTTTCATGAAATCTATGAACACAGTCCTCCTATCATAGCACATATATTCTGCACATAGTGGAAAAGTCGCTTGTCATATAGAGTCATGTTTGGTCATTTAACAGGGGAGCTACTTTAGCATAAGATAAGAAAATGATATTGATTTAGTTTTTACTAGTTCAGTACATTAAGTCTACTGTCGGTAGTTGCATTACCCAACTTGCCCATGTGGCATTGAGTCCTTTGATTGTGGCTAGTTGAGTTTTGAAGGCCAACTTTTCCAGTTGTAAAGTCAGTATTTTAATTGTATTTGAAATAACTTTGGTATATGTGTCTATATTGAATCTTGAAACTTTTAGGAAACCTAAATATGGATAAACAAAGTGAATCTGATGGGAAAGTCTTCTGTCAGAGACTTCTCCAAAATACATAGAGCAGTGATGTCTGTCTAGATACTAAGGTCGGCCTGATACAGGCCATGGTCTTTGTAGTCACTTTCTATGCATCAGAGAGCTGAACAATGACTAGGTATGATAGAAGCATTGATGCCTTTGGGCTATGGTGTTGGAGAAGAGTATTGAATATACCATGGACTGACTGCTAAGAGAATTCACAGGTTCATCTTGGAGAGGAGTAAACCAGTCTGCTCCTTGGAGGCAAGGATTCTGTGGCTTCATCTGACGTATTTTGGATATGTTGCGAGGAGGGACCAGTCGTTGGAGAGGGACGTCATGCTTGGAGAGGAGGGCGAGGGACAGTGTAGAGGAGGAAGTCGCTAAGAGTCAGAGGTGATTGGATGGCGCATAACAAATCCAGATAGTGGATAGGAACTTAGCTTTTGAATTACACAGGTTCCATATCTAAATCATACTGAATTGCAGAGACCTATTATTATGAAGGAATGAATGAAAAATAACTAATTAGTTACTCTTGCAGTCCATGATGAAATGTATTTGTAATATAGTAGAATAATGTATATTAATTTTATTATTTCAGTAAAACAACTAGAAAAGGTAAGACTTCATGGTTTAATTTCATTTTATTTTGGACAGTACTGATCTAGAGTAATAAAAATCTTTTCAAATTTTGCCTTTCCTGTGTTATTGTAATCCCATGGTCACATTACATAGAATGCAATTTAGCAGTTCTTTGATTTTTCCTTTTGAGGTTTGAACTTGGTTCAAACTTTTGTTCAGAAAGTTTGTTGACTATTTACCAGTAAAGCCTAGGGCGATGCTGAATTCTTTCAGCCTTTGTGTGATAGGGCAATAACGTTCTACCACCAGTTACTTACCGTATGTTAAATTGTACAAATTAATTTAAAATTTTTACTCTTCTCATGTCTCTTTTATTCTGTTCTAATCAGGATTCTTTATCACTTTATACTATTCTAATCAAGTTTTTTGTTTTGTCGAAAACCTGTGTGATCAGATTATTTACTTCAGACCAAACTGTAAACTCTTCTCTATTCCAAATTATTAAATGTTTTTTTTTTATTGAATGACAACAGCTGTGGAACAAGCAGAATTTACTATTAAGAGTACAAATTCATTAAATATATTTTTTACCCTTCTGGAAATTGAAGCTCAATAGGGTTGAGGGGATTCAAGGACATGGGAAGTGTTATAGGCAACTTGAAAACATTTTGGGCAGATTTTTACTGGGTTTTAAAGGTGAGTAGGTACATGCTGATTACTTGGGATTTAAGGGAGTATGAACATGACTGTCTACAGAAATCAGAGAGGGGATGTGTATTATGTGTTGAGAAGGTTGGAGAATGGCAGTGAGCATGTTAGGGAGAGATCTTGTATATGGAAGCTGTCTTGAACACTAAAGAGTGTAAAAGAGAAGAAACAAATATTTGGTAAATGTGTTTTACATAAGGGACTGAGGTAGTTACTTTTTAAGTAACTTAGAGGCAAGAAAACAGTCCTTTTTTGTAATGATTTAAATGATGTTGAATTTACTGAGGATATTTCAAATTCTAGGTAAAAGGAATTCAGAAGCTTTGAATTTAATTAACAACATACTGCTCTTTAAGTTGAAACCGACTGTTATCTTACCTCCAGCAGGTTTTACAGAGGCTATAAATTGCAAGGGAGAAAATAAGGCATCTTTCTCCCTCAGATCAACTGGTGGATTAGAACTGTCTGCCCTTCAGCCGACAGCACAACTCCTTACCCACTAGACTACCAGAGTTTCTTTAACTGTGACTATTATGGTTCAAATTGAGCCGCTAACTCCTTCTCAGAGAGTAAATTGCATTGAGAGAGATCTCCCATCATTGTTCTGTGAAGCAGATGGATTTGAGTCTTCTTGTCAGAACTAAATTTTTAGTGGAACTATTAAACTCACTGCTATGTTTTATCCCATAGCAGTTCTCTAAGGTTTACAAGGGTGTAAATCTTTTCTGGGGACTGTTCATCTTTCAGGTAGTGGCTTGTGGATTAAACCCACTCACCTTTGGGTTAATAGCTAGCTCAACATGTAATGCATTACACCACTCAAAATTGTGTTGAAGCAGTTTTTGGGTGGTGTAGTGCTTGGCATGCTTATTAACCCAATGGTCATTTGTTTTTATCCATGTTCCGTTTAATGCTTAGCTGAGATAACCATCAAACCCTTTGGAGCACAGTTCTAGTAAGTGTAGGATTTACCGGAGTTGGAAGTGAGAGGAAACAGTTTTTAAATTTTTTTTTTTAGTATCTTAGATCAAAAAGAAAGAAGTAAAAGTTTGATACTTTGATTTTGAGTCCTTGAGCTAAGATGTGTAAGGTAAGTATGTAGGCTTAGGGGAGAAAGGAGTGAACTTAGAATTGGGAAAGAGGAAATCAGTTGAATTTATGATCATTTTTATAATGAATCCTTTTAAGTGGTTGGGTATTTAAAACTGTATAAAACCATTTAAACTGCTTGATAATAGGCATATTTAAAAAACATTACAATTTACCACTGATTCTTCTAAATTCCTTTTACACATCACACTTCATATAACATTCAACTTCATATATTCATCCAAATATTAATAAAATATCTTTATAACCTTGAGTCAAATAATCTTTTTCAAACTCAGTTTCTTTAGTGAGAATGCAGTACATTCTTCTTTTACGGTCTTTATGTACTTAACATCTTTTTCTGAAATCTAAACAGTTTGATACTTTAAAGGTATCTTAAATCTCTTACTTGAAAGCTTTTCTGTAATCCATATTACTTGTATTTACTTTTGGCACTATTTCAGTATATATTAATTTGCTATTTGTGCCTATATTTTCTTCATCTTAATTTCTAGTATCATTTCATGGTATTGAACCTGTCTGACAATTCAGGAGGAGGAACAACAAGAAGAGATTTTGTTTAGGCATTAGTGCCAGATTTTGAAATTCACAGAAATATTTGGTCATTGTTTTCCCCTTGTGCTTATAATTACAAAAAATAATTTTGATTCTACCCTTACTTGGAGGTTGATGTATATTGGTAAGAAAGTTTGTAGTATTCTTAAACCACCATTGTATTAAAGAGGTTAAAAAGAGCCAGTAGAGAATGAGAATGAGCATACCAATTTTAACTAGGAGTTGATCGGAGAACATAATTCGCTAAAAATAAAGTACCAGTGCAGAGGGAGAGACTGAAAATTTGAGCTGGGGGGATGGCAGATGACAAGTTGTTCTGAAGGTTCAGAATGGGTAAGATTGGTATGGGACCAGATAATGTAATTAAAACTTGGAACCTGAAACACTTTTTTTGTATTGGCTATACCAAATACAGCGGTGATTGGTAAGGCCAAAAGACCTTGAAGCAACTTTAAAATGTCTTACCTAATGTGCTTAAAATCCTGTTTCTCCTGGAAAAGAAACAGTATGTTTAGTATAAAATTGAAAGTAGGGATTTTCAAAGTTTACATGTTACCCTCCTCACCCACCCCCCACCTACCTCTTGTATCTTTTTCTTTGCTATACATTGAAGAGATGAAAAGCAATAAAAGTAGGCAGCTTGAAGCATCTTACTGGAGACTGGAAGATTTTGCTAGGAGAAATACATCTTGACCTCATCACTGATGGAATTATTGATGTATAGTCTATGTTAATACCTTGACAGACACTTAAAACCTGGTTAAAATTTTCAGTAGCAGTAATTTGGTAGAGTATGAGGTCATTAGAAGGGAAATATTTTCTGACATACCTTGAATATTCAGTCGGATATTGAACTGTAAAGAAGTTGTTAGTAAACTTAAACAAATGGTAGTAGGAGAAAAGCAGGTAATTAATAAAGTGCTAATGCCTCTGAGCAGTCTTTAGTGTCTTAAGAATGAACATGAAATTTAGACACTCTGAACTCTACATGCTCAAAACTACCTCTTTACTAATTTTCAATTGCCTGCATCTTACCCTTTTCTTTTGTGTGCTCTTTGAATTAACATAATTACACTTTGTTTAGATGGTCTATAATGTCTTATAAACTAATTTTTTGTAACACAAAATGGGTTTGTTTTCATTTTTTGTTTTGCTTTTAATATGGCTTTCAATGTCTTATAAGCAGATCTGTTAACATCTTTTCTTGCTTATGTGGTAGGTACTACTGTTACTATATTTTTTTAGTAGATGCCACTTAATTCATGGAGAATCAGAAACCTGTCAAACCTAGAAAGTCTATAAGAGAGTGAGTCACTATTCTCAAATTGTGTTTAGAACTGATGAAAAGTGGAGAGAAAAAGTATGTAACATTTAAAAAGTTTCAAGTTGTTTACAGTTGAGTTTTTGTTAATAATATATTACGAAGGTATATTTTGTTAAAACAGTGCAACCAATGGAATCACCAAAACTTGAGCACAGTATTTCTGTGTAGGGAATTACTAATAGAGAAAATACATAATTGGTAGGTCAATGATTTTTTTTAAAATTCCTGTAATACAAAAAATTAATTGAATCTGTATTATGATCATTTCTTTAGTATAAATCACACTATCTTCCCTTTGGACAATTCTGTTCCACACCAGCCATATGCTGTTTCAGGTGTAGAACTAAGATCCCTAGGATCTGTCTTCAGGTTTCTTTAAGACTTAATAAACTCTTCATTGAATTGACTTCAAATGAATGCTTGACAATCCCTTGTGCTTACCATGCCTTTTTACCCATTTGTTCTTATATGTATAAACTTATTGTTTGCTATACAGGATGTATGTATATGCATGTCAGCTGCTATAATTACAATTAAGTAATGAGTTTTTATAGTACTACAAAAGTAATATAAAGGATAAATTGGCATTTAACCTCTGTTGGCTGCTGTTGAGTCAGAACTGCTTCATGACTGATCCCTGCACTGAATTTTCAGAAGCTGTAAGTTGCTTGGGAAGAGACTTTTCTGGCTTTTTTTTTTTTTTAGGATCCTCTGGTTGATTTGTACCAATTGCTTGCATTTGTGTTGGCAATGCAAGTGTTAATCCACAAGCCCATTAGAAATGCTAGAACATAAACTATTACTGTATTTAGGGGAAAACAAATCCTAGTATCTGCATAGCTCCGCCTTCTCTATGTCTGAAGACCGTATTTCCTTACAAAATAGAGCACTATAGGTACAGTATTTTTTTTTATTATCTTTTAATTTTTTAATTAAATTTACAGATCCTTAGGGTTTCTGTTCATTCATTGTTGCACTTTTCTTCCCCCCCTCATTCGCTCTTGTCTTTGAAAAGTAAAAGGAAAATTCTTCACTTGTTCAACAGTCCCTCTCCCCAAGTCCACTCCACTGTGCAGCCTTCATTCTGGACTCCTGCCATCCTAATAATACCCAGTCATACATCCTTTTAAACAGTTCTCTCATCTTTTTCACTGCAGTATACATCATTCATCCCCTTCTCTTGTCTTCCCTCACATCAGTGTCAGTCCCGTTTTACAACAGTGCATAGGGCAACTTTTTGTGACAGATATTTCAGCATAATGTCCTCCATTTTTTTTATAATATTTTATGAGTTCCTTGTTTTTCAGTGCTGCATAGTATTGTGTGAGTATACCAGAGCTTCTCTATCCATTCGTTTGTTGATGGGCTGGACAGTAATTTAAGACCTTTTGTCTTTGGCTTTCATCCATCTGAGGAAGATGTGCAGTCCACTTACATAAACGCGGTCTTGGTAAACCTGCGGGTGAGTAGATAATCTGACCTGCAGGTTCCTTATAGGTTGTGGTTAGGTCTACAGTGGTGAGGTTTAGGACACCCTAGAGACTACTGGTGGTTGTGGGTAGTACCACCACCTTCAGGGAACTGAGGCTGGTTACCTTCCCAGACATTAGACAGCTATTGGCTCATTTCCAAAATGCCTCCTTTTTTCTTTCCTGTGTTGTACACCAAACATCCACGCTGATTTTCTATGTATAGTTTCTTGATTATATTCGAATCTGCATGTTTTTATGTTACTCCTTTCCCAGCTTTTGTCATCATCATTTGACTAATACAGGGCCTGTGAATGAATTTTTATATGGAGAAGGGAGTTAAAGTGTAGGTTAGTGGTACAGTTATGTATTACAAACTGATTCCCACCCAGTGCACACAACTGGTCATCTATCTTGTCTCTGGAGATTTGTTTATGGTTATCATGAACAGGCTTCCTTACAACTTTAAGACTAATATATGGTAGTTGGAAATTGTTGGCAGTCCATTTCTGAAAATCAGCAAAAATTGAATTACAAAAGCTTAATCTGGACTGAAACAGGAACAGGATTTTGTTCTGATCCTGCATAGTGTCTGCAAAATGTTTGTCAGCCTAATGGTAGTTCATGACTACATTGAAGAACTGACTGTAGAGTGTGAATGATTTGTTCTACAGATCTAAAGTCAGGAGGAATATCAGCTCAATTAAGCAAATTATTTCTACAAGCAAATGGTAATTGGCAGATAAAAATAAAAATTTGTTGTTGTTATGTGCCATCGAGTTGCCTGTGACTCATAGCGACCCTATGTACAACAGCCCTAAACTC
>NW_006399885.1:315772-357058 GCF_000299155.1 Elephantulus edwardii | reverse complement strand
TTCCATCTTCTTTTAATACTTCCTGGATCATTTAATATTCTGCCGAAAGCATCCTTGATTATAACAACTCGATGTTTGAATTTGTTCTTCAGTTCCTTGAGCTTAAGATATGCTGAGCGAGTTCGGCCCTTTTGATTTTCTGACTTCAACTCCTTGCACTTTTCATTGTAATATTTTGCTTTGTCATCCTGTTCTGCCTTTTGAAATCTTCTATTCAACTCTTTAGTATCTTGAATTCTTCCCTGTGCTTTGCCTTCTCTGCGCTCCAGTGCAATTTTCCGAGTCTCTTCTGACATCTATTTTGGTCTTTTCTTCCTCTTCTGTCTTTGCAATGACCGTTTGCACTCTTCCTGGATGATACCCTTGATATCCTCCCACAACTCATCTGGCCTTCGCTCATTAGTGTTCAAAGCCTCAGACCTGTTCCTGAGATGGTTCTGAAATTCAGGTGGGATAGACTTAAAGTCTTATTTTGGTTGCCTTGGATATATCAAAATATATGTAAATAAAATATACATTCATGTCAGATGATAAATGGATCATGACATTATTTTTAACTTTTTAATTTTACAATAGAAGTTCTGTTTATAATCTTACAGCAGACTGTGGTTTAAGAAGGAATTTTGGCACCCAGTGTTTTTGGTTATATCTGACTTCATTAACTCCTACATGTGGAGGTTAATATGGTTCCATTAATATCACACAGACCTAAGGGAGGACGCAGAGTAAGAGAAAGTATTTATGACTTGTTTTACCAATTCAGCACAAAAGGAGAAATTTTGTCTGACTGAGTCTTTTTGCTTTTTGGAAGGTAAAAATGGAGGTTCATCTTCAGGCTGAAAAATGCCTTGTTCTTGCAAGCAGGTCCTATTTAACAAGTGCTGCAGATGTGTGAAGGGTTATTTTGTCCGTCCTTAGTACATACTAATTGCCAACACAAATTCGAAGGCGTTAGTGACTTGAATATTCCTTTTTCATTAACTTATGTATACAGGGGAAACTTTATTTTAATAATAAAGATTTAAAGACAGTTGTCAGGTTAGAAGGTTACCGCATTGTTATTGGAAGCAATTGAAAATGACTCAGACAAACTTTATTCTTTTTAATCATTGTTTTTAGCACTTTGGCGAGATCCTTGACATCACAGTTTCCCAATACCATGCACTTTTTGATTTCTTGACTGCTGCTACCATGGATGTGGATCTCAGTAAAATCCTTGAGTAAAATGAAATCATTAACAACTGTTGTCTTTTCTCTACATACCCACTGATCTAGTGATGAGGATTTGTTTTCTTGATGTTGAAATGTAACCCATATTAAAGTTTGTAGTCTCTGATCTGCAGTAAGTGCTTCAAGTGTTCCTTCAAGCAAGGTGGTGTCATCAGCATATCTGGGGTTGCTGATCTCATCTTCTGAGCCTGATGCCTCGTTTTTATCCTTATAGCCCAGCTTCTTGTATTTACTCAGCATACAGAATGAATAGATATGCATAAAGAATACAACCCTGACACACCTTTCTTGATTTTAAAGCATACAGTATTCCATTGTTCTGAAAAGTACTTCCTGAAAAATTTGGTAGGATGCAACCATTCTTGACTGGTTTGTTCAGATATTTGAGTAGTAGTTGCATTATCAGGTCTGTCTTATATATGTATGGATAGCATCCTGTCGAACTGCTGCTCTTGCAAGGAATGCTCCTGAGATGGCATTACCAGAAAGTCCAAATTGCTATACAAGATGGTAACCAAGTTTTTAAATGGGTCTCTGGGTTTATAAGTGCCAGGACTATGCTGAAGACTCAACATACCACGAAGCATTTGTGCCAAGTTGGCTAATGTGTCAACACCAGGGAATCTTTTTCCTACTGAGAACTGAGAAAGGAATTAACAAAAAATTTAAAGTTTTCATTGACATCAATCCAGCTTCAGAGACATACTATTTATGACAATTGCCCCTTTTAAAAAAAAAAAAGCGTACTACCAAAAACAGTATAGATTTTTTTAAAGGTATTACAATATTCTGCACTTATAGAAAGTTGATAATTTCAAATGCCACTGCTGCAAGAAGTTCTCAGAAAATGCTCGCACTTCATGTGGCAAATCTAACACCTTCAGCTGTGTCTTACCATTTTCACCAGGATTATAGCCATCCTTGCCAGCATCAGCCATTTTCTTTGGATTCTTTCTCTCCGTTTGCAGGTGCCTGCTTCAATAATTCTTTTGGAGAAACAGGTTTAGCAGATAAATTTGTGAATCTCCTCTCTGCTTCCTTTTTCACCTTAGCTTTATTTGCCTTAACATCCCATTTCTCTTGGGGATAGTGGCATTGGTGGCAGGACACCAGCACTGGACTTGAAGATGGGGCTTTGTGTGACCTTTGGTCAATCAGGTTGTTCTCAGTCCTGCTCCAAAATGCTGTATTCCTGTTCTTTTTGTTGTGTACCATATAATCGGAACAGACCCTTAGCTGACCCTGTGGCAGTTAACTGCAGGGGAAGAGATTAACATCCAATGAAAGAGCGGATGGCCTTGAAATGTGTGCCTTTGGCATTGCAGAACAGCTTCTTGGTACTCGGCCAGTAGAGCTCCCTGAGAGCTGCATGGTCAAGTACCTTTGCCAAATCAGTCCAATGAAAATCTTAATTGGTATCCTCTGCTCTGAGCCAAAGTATAGTTGACATCAGGAATGTTAGCCTTCTGATGGAATTTACCTTGTCTTACTAGTAGTTATCTTGTGATGTAGTAATGTACTACTTGTGTTTGTATAATCTTCGAAGTTTTATTGACATGATATTTTATAATAGTAATGTTGAGAATTGCAATAACCATGGATCTCTTCCAGTCACTTGGCCATGTAACAGTCCTCCAGATTTCTTGGCACAATCTGGTCAGCACATCCAAAGCTGCATCTTATTTGAAAACAACTAACTGTACATTAACAGAACTACCAGAAATACAGGTTGGATTTAGAAGAGTCTGTCGCAGTAGGGCTATCATTGCCAATGACAGATCATGGGTGATAGTAGTATCTGAAGATCATCTTCTAAGCAAAGGTATTTGTGCGAATCACAACAAATTGTGGTTAACATTCAGAAAAAAATGGGAATCCTAGAACACTTGATTGTACTCAGGTGAAACGTAAACCTTGAACAGCAAGGGAATAATCCATGGTTCAGAATCAAGAAATGAGTTCATCAGAAATGTATCCTTTCTATAATGCCTTTTAAATCTATATGTGGAACAGATCATTCAGGTGGCTGGACTTGAAGAAGAATGTGGCATCAGGACTGGGGAAGACTCAACAACAACCTGTAATAGGCAGATGACACAACTTTGCTTGATGAAACTGAAGAAGACTTGAAGCATTTCTGCAGATGATCAAAGATTTTAGTCTTCAATATTTACTGCATCTCAACATCAAGAAAATAAAAGATCGTCTACATTGGACCAGTAGGCACCATCATGAGAGATCGAGATAGACTTGAGGTTGTTGATAATTTTATCTTGCTAGAATCCATGATCAAAACTCAGCACTAATGATCAGAAAGATGAGTTACATTGGGGAAATTTGCCAAGGATCTTTCCTGAGTGCTAAAGAGTAATGCAGTCCGTTTAGACACTAAGGCCCATCTAATCTAGGCCCATGACGTTCCCATATACTTTCTGTGTATCTGAGAGCTTCTAAGTGACTAAAGTTGATAGTCACTTTTGCCTTTTTTTTTTTTTTTTTTGTGGTGCTAGAGAAGAGTACGGAACATACTGTGCATTTCCCAGAGACCAAGTAGATCTGTTTTGGAGAAGGAGAAATCAGTTTGCTTATTGGAGGCATGGTTTTTGAAGGTCTATTTCTCACTCTTTGGGCATTTTTCCAGGAGGTATACATGTTGCCTTGGAGAAGGACAACATTCTGGGAAGTCTAAAGGGTCAGTGGCGAAGTGGAAGACCTTGGATGAGATGAGTTGAGAGTATCACTGTAGCAATGGGTTTAGATGTGTCTGATGGTGAAGAACCAAAGCCATTGTTCATAGGTACAGTATGAGTTAGGGGTCAACTCTTTGGCACTAACACCAGAATGATGATAAGGGTGTTTTTTGTTTTTTTTTAAATGAGGACAGGTAATCCAGTCAGTTGGCCAGATAGCTGTCTTCCAAATTTCTTGGCAAAAAGTGATTAACACATACAGGAGTGCATCTGTTTGTTGAAATGCCGCGGTATTCTGTCAGTTCCTTGAGTTTTCTTTCTTACAAGTGCCTTCAGTGCACCTTGGCATATACTATTAGATCATATGCAATTTCTTGAAATTATTTCAGTTGCGATCTTCTCTTTTTGGTACAGTGCTATTGTGCCTTCATTCCATGCTTTCTGGGTTATTAAAATTTTTTCCATAGAATCCTCCATTGATTGTCTTGCAATCTCCAGATCCCTTTTCTGCCACCAAGGCTGTATTTTCCATTTACCATCCAGACCTCTCTAACTTCTATGTTCATGTTATCAGTATTAATGCATCATGATTGCATGTTTCATCAATTTCAGTGTATTAACAGTTGGTCAGAATCCTTAATTTCATCACCTTTGGGTTTAGTTGTTGGCGCATATTTGTTAGAGTGACATTTCTTCCTTGTACGTGTATAGGTAATATTCTGTCAGTGGACATTCCTTCCTTGTATGTGTATAGGTAATATTCTGTCAGTGTAAATTGTCTTCGTTATTCAGAGGGGTTTCAAAGGCCTGCTGTTTCAGAATTGGATGAACAACCAACCTTGCTGCTTATTCTAGAAATTCTTAAAATTGCCCACCATAGGATACCATAGTGGTATTTGAAATACAGATAGTGTAACTTCCAGCATCACAACAACATAGAAGCAACTACAGCATGATGACTAATGTGATATAGGGGTGGAATGGAAGAGTCAAAATGGAGTAATACAGACTATTTAAAAAAAGACCAGGATGTGGTGGTGATTTGGATGAGGAGAGGATGATAGGCAAGAACACACAAATGAGACATTTTTTAACTCAGAAAGGAGAAATCTATAAAGTATTTGGTAAGTAAAGTCCTTAATAGTAATTTGAAGTCTGGGTTCCTATTTTAGCTATTAATTTTAATTTATTATAGGCAATTGAGAATAAGAGTGCTGAAGCATTCTCTACATCTGTTATCCACTTGGACCCTTCTCCCATGGCATATTGGGATGAAAATTTACCATCTTTCATCTCCAGGATTAGTTCATTGAATCATCATGCCCATAAGGACTAGAGCCAGTTCTGTTTCTTGCAAGGAAGGCAGAATTTTATCAGTGAACCACCAAATGTTCATAGACATTTGTAGATGTCTTAAGTCTTCATACTGGAATAAATCTCAGTCTTTATTGCCCCACAGGGTACTGCAGTTGTCTTCAGTAGTTATAAAAACAAATATTAAGTAGATTTTTAGTATACATTATTTCTTGATTAATTGCTGTCATGTTAAAACCAGAGGGGGGATAGCCACAAATTAAAGATTTTTGAAATCTGGAAGTAGTTCTTAAATCATTATACATTGTGTAGAGTTTATTGATGTACTTTGTAAGCCTCATAAAATTTTTTCTCGGAATAAGTATTCATGCAAAGAATTAAAATTGTAAAATACATATTTGGTACACAAAGTGTAAGTGCTGGTGTCCCTTTGATTTTGACTCATGGGCACCATTGGGTTTCTGAGGCTGTAAATGTTTATGGGAGGAGACAGCTCATTTTTGGGAACTGAAATTGCTGGTTAGATGGTACTGGTTAGTAATGCAGCATGTATAACGTTTTCACGATATTTAGAGTTGACCCACCTTAGTAACTTGCTTTCTGTAAAGTCCCTAAATTACACTCCCTCCAGAAATCTTTTATGATCTCTTACAAATAAATATTTTCACTAAACTTTTTTTTAAAAGAATGAATACATTTTTCAAAATTTTGATGTAAATCTATCTGGCAAAGCAATTAATTTTATTAAAGCATTTTGAACATTCTGGTCAAATTTTTTACCTCAATGTATTCCGTCTGTGTCTCTCTAATTCACTTCTAGTAAATGTTTTACCACAACATGGACTTTAAAACAAAATGGTCTTCCCCTGAATACCTGCGCAGGTGAGCTCTCAGAGGGCTTTTCATAGATGTTACTTTTCTTTTTCAAAGACCAAACATTTTACTCATCAACCATTATATTAGAATGATAGTGTACTATTTTTCTTTCCTTTGACTTTTAAGATACTACTGTCTGTTGCCTTTTTAAGGATAATTTCACGAGCAATTAAGTTTTTAAATATCTATATCGTAAACAAAAGTAGAAGTGAGGATTAGCTTTATTTTGTGTAATTCTCAAAAAATCTTAAAATGCCTGATGGTGATAACAATTTTTTTACAATAAGTATTTTTATGAGCCAAAACTCAATTGATTTTAGAGAAGCTTTCATGAAGTCTTCATTTGGGTAGTGAGATTTCCAGAAATAGGAACCCTTAAATTTGTTTACATGAACATTAAATAGATGACACTTTTTCAACAAAAACTCACTCGTCTACAAAGGTGGCATGATTAACTTAACAATAGTTTGTACTCTTGTGTTGAGGATATCTGGTGGTGTAGTGTTACATGTTGGACTACTCAGTGAATGGTTGGTGGCTTGAATTTAACCACAGCTTCCTGGGAGAAAGAGGGACTATTACCTCCTGCAAAATTGTCTGGTCTTTGAAACCTAGTAGAGGTTTATTATTAGTTAGAATACTCAGTAGAGCTATGAGGTTTATGAGCTCAGCTAGGAGGCTGAGGTTTATTCTAGTATGAGACCCGCCAAATCTTGGATCTCTGTAAGTGTTGCTACGTCGATAAATTTGTAGATGCAGATTTGCTTCTACAAATGTCAACTTTTGCATTGGTGGTGGCTCAGCGATAAAATAACCCTCTTCTATTCAGAAAACATGAGCTCAGGTGGCCTAATGGAATGAAGTTACACGGCAGTCACAAAGGCACACTTTTCAAGGCCACCAGATCCTCCGGAGGAGAAGGATGGGCATTCTTCCATGTGATTAATTGCCTCTACAGTCAAAAAAACATCATGCAGGAAAGTAGCCTTGGTTCCTGCCAAAGTATCTCAACGTGTATTGACCCTCCTGGATGCCAGTGAAGGATTGAGTGAAGGATATGATGCTGAGTACTCAGCATGGTTCTCATCTGTCGTTCATACGGTCACTATTAGCCTCACTCGACTTGATGGTACCTTATTCCAGTGAGTTGGGATGGAACCAGTACATTTGCTGTGTTAGGGTTTTTAAAAAGTGTTTTCCCAGAGATGATGTTTAATGCTATGCCTAAATACCAACTTTTAAATTTTATTTATTAAATATCAAGAATTTAGAAGAAGTCATTCTTCAAAAATGCTTACATCTTGATATTCCTATTTTTCCACCATGAGCCTTATATTTTAATTTAACTGAGTGGGAGTGGGCTGAGGGAAGATGCACTTCATTTACAAACAGAAAGGTGCTAAACTATTTTACAAATCCTTCAGAGTGTGTTAAAAGTAATGTTACACTTAAATATTCCTTATCAAAGTAATTGATGTTACATCAATTACGTGTCTAGAAAAAGCAAAACAAGATTTAAAAAATTTATTTAAGGTAGTAATTTTAATGAATAGTATATGCATCAAGGCAACAAAGTGTAATTTGCTATTTGAAATACAGGATTACTTTGTGCTGTTAGTCATTATTCCATTCCACCAGAGCTCCCCATATTGATGATTACTGGTATGATGGTTACACTAGATACTGTAAAATTGTAAGTGTTAATGATAATGGTGGTATAATATTCTATCCCTGCTGTGGCCAGAGAGTAAAGTTTCTCTTGTAGTTACTACATTTATTGGAAAATCTTTGTTGAGTACATAAAACATTATTAAACATTGTTCTTGGTTCAGGGCAAAAAACATGGCACTCTTTCAGTGGCTAGAGGAAGTGAGTATCCATTTTATTTATGATTGTCAGATTCTATGAGTAAACATTGGGGCTTGTGTCTGAATGAATCAACAGGTAGAAAGCATGTGGAGTAGAAGGTTGAACTATTCTAAATTGTCTCCAAAAATACTCCAGACAAGAAAGCAACAAAATTTATTGTGTTGCAGTCCAGTGAGCAGGGTAACAGTCTGTCTTACTATGTGATTCCTTATGGCATTCTTTCCAGAAAGCTTTGTGGACATTCTGTTTTTACTCTATGCCCCACTTCTAAGAGCACCACATAAATCTTATGTACTGTAAGTTTAAGGTAACTATTGCAAAGCTCCCCAAGTTAAGTTTCTTCTTCACCTTGGGAGCATTACAACCTTATTGAATCAAATGTACAACAACAAATGCCATGGGGTTTGTTTCCTTAATGATTTGACTTACCACTGGAGATTTGGGACAGGTTAGAATTAATTTAGTTTTGCAAGGAGAATGAATTGAGTGAGGACAGGATACAAGGTACACCAGTAAATTCAGGTTATTAGTAATTGTGGCTTAGTCTGTAACAGTCATCCCTTAGGATAGAGACTAGAGAAAACTATTGCTTTAACTACTAAAAAAAATAAGATAATTAAGGGAAATTTTACTGTGGTTTCCTCAATTATTTGTTCATTGAGTCAGTCATATGTTAATTCTTAGGAAATGAGAACTATAAGATTGTCTTCAAAGGGTTTACATTCCAATATTTTATATAACTTCTATAAAATAAAGACCATTTATATGCCAAATTAAGACACTGATAAAATGTCTGGAAATTTAGAGGAATGAGATCCTTTCCATCTTAGAATTTTTAAGGAAACCTCAAGGTTCTTTTTGAGGTTTTGTAATGGATATGGCCCCTCCTCTCATTTTATAACTTTGACAATCATGTATTAGTTTTGGATTTGTGGGGTGTTTGTTTTCTTTTTTTAAGCCAGTTTAAAGTATAGAGCCCGTCGTTAAAGCTGTAAGTGGTACCCACACACAGACACTGTCAGAAAGACAGGCAGGAAGGAAAGAAAGATCCTCTTGGAAGAATGAAAAGGTGTACCCCACATTCTCTTTGGATGAAAGAACAAAGATGCTTGCTTTTTCCTGCCCTCCTTTTATCTCTGAAGGCTCCTGAGACTGAGTAATTTGTTGTTACTTTTATCCACACTGTAAAGTGGTGACAGGTACATAGGTTAATGTTATGTGCTGTCGAGTCGCTTGTGACCCATACCACCCATACGTATAGCAGCTCTGAAGCCTGCCTTGTCCTGAGCCAGTCTCACTAATTCGGAAACACCTATTTCCATTTTCCCAGTCACTGCTATCAATCCATCTCATCTGGGATTTTCCTCTCCTACACTGACCCCTTCATCCTTCTGAGCATGGTGTCCTCCAAAGACTGGTGCTTCCTGGTCATGTGCCCAAAGTGTGAGATGGAGCTTCAAAATCCTAGCCTCTAAGGAAAAACTTGGTTTTACCCTCTCAAAGACACATCTGTTTTCTTGGCGGTCCATGATATCTTCAAGACTCATCCAGTGAATATAGTCTGTTTTGGTACTCCTTACTACATTTTCTGTGTAACTGCACAAATGGGATATTCTGTATTTCTCTGGGCTGACACCTTTTGTACAACCTAGTGTCAGTACAGTACAGACAATTGATAATCCATCCTGTTCATGGTAGATTACCAGAGCTCTCTGAATGTTCATTGGGCATACTCGTTGAAGCCCATTCCATCAGTGTACTTTGGAATTTTGATTGTATCCTCTGGTCACCACATAATTGATTGCACAACTGCTCTTCTCACCACCCTTCTTGGGGTTCCAAAGAAGATTTTTTTGAACAATAAAAGAGTTCTAGAATTAAATGGTAGTTGTGAAACCTACTAACCACACTGAATTATATATCTTAACGGACTAGTGTTTATGGGACTTGAGTTACATGTAAATTTTTAAAAACATGAAGTTACGGTAAGCCTAGTTTATCCTGTGTACTAGAAATGAAGGAGAAAAGGAGCCAGACAAAAAAAAAAGTCTAATAGAAGACCCTGCTTCAATTCTTGGTTTTAGGATAAAGTATTTATAAACATTGCTGAGGCAGTTTCTAAATTAATTGAATTCTCATTATGACAGTTAATGTAAATAATTGGGTTTTTAAAAACTTTAACTTTTTATTGTGATTGAGTGAACATTTATAGATTTTTCATTCAACAGTTCAAACATATAATGTTTCATGACATGGATTGCACAGTACTTTTATTGGGTAATCAAACCTTTTACCACTTTCTCCATGTGTTTCTTATTTCTTTTCCTCCTTTCTACCTCCTGAGTTTGATCCCTGGACAGATGCTGCCCTTTCAATCATGTGGTTAAGTGCTCTGGAGGAATACATGCCTTTCTGAGTTACTGATCCCCTCTTAGGCCTGTGGTTGTTTTGACTGAATGGTGAATCATGGGCTAAAGTTTAGTCTAGAACTATCTGTTCTAGAATGATTAAAGGACATAGCTTTGGGATTCTATTAGCCTCTTTTGCACTTGTTCTTACTGTGCATTATAGAGTCGGAACTGACCCTTAGGTGTTCTTCTGGCGGTATTTCAGAGGCAGTTAATGAGAGGAAATTGCCCTTCCCTTGCGGAGAAGCCGGTGGCCTTGGGGATTGCAGCCCTGCTTTTTGCCACTAGATCACTTGAGTTTTTAAAAAATTATTATTTTGAGCTTTGTTCTATGTTCTCACATACTATCCCACTACCTTCTGTTTTGATCACCTTTATCAAGGTCAGCAGTGACAGACAGGCACCATTTAATTCTTCTCGTCTAAGGTTTACTCTTTAGACAAGAAGAGACCAATAGTAACACCTTAGGTGGCCCGTCACATGCTTTTATGACCCTAGTTGCACTCACCACAGTGGGATGTAAACATTTGTGAACTTTGCTATGCACATTGATGTCTCCTGAGACTGCCCCTCAACTTACATCCAAGGACACTAATATCATTTAAATTTTTATGTTTTTATTCAATTGAGTATAAAAATAGATGATTTTAGAAGAAAACAGACTACAGAACATTCAGCTTCTCATGTGATCAGTAGGGAAATTGCCCCCACATTTGGTAGTAATGCCTTTCATCGTGCCTTTCATCTTAGTCTTTTACAGGGCACTCATTATTTTAGATCTTGTTTACTCTCCCTGATCCATGACAATAGTAGTGATTTTCAGTTTATTTTTTAGATGATTGTGCCTATTCTTGGACCCTCTGAAATATTAAGGAAAGGTCAGTTAATTAGAATGTAGGAATTTATACAGATATCTCATGTGCTCTTGTCTAGTCAGTTTGCTGTTAATTTTTCAAAACTCTCACTGGATTTAGTAGCAGGATCATAATGGAATTTCTTTATACCACATAGGTTTGCCTGAGAGTTTGACATAACCAGACTAAACTTACTGGGAGGCCGTGATACTGACTGAGGATGGAAAATAGCATACATGTCCTAATAACAGGCTACAGGGATTCTTTCTAAGTACCCTCAACACCTATGAGAGAGACTCTAACCTGCTTTGCCAAAAAGACATGAGTATCACCTGGGCTTTGGGAGACTCAGCAGGTTTTGGAACTCTTGTATTTATTAATGATACGGAGGCTGGAAAATGAGATACATGGATTTTTGTGGTTCTTAAGTTATGAATTTTATATTATGTATTAATCTGGCTTGCCCAACATAAATTTCTGAAAGCTCTTCTTTACCAATAAATAAGAATTTAAAAGAATTTTAAATTTGATAGTTAAAAAAACCCAAAACAACTCTTTTCCTTTTTGGACTTCTCATTTTTTGAATACAGATTTGACTGAAGGTTACAAAGTAGAATAGATTAGTACTACAGTGAAACCTTTTGTACACATTTTGTTACAACATTCATGTTAACTACAGCCTTTTAAGTTGTATGAGACCTTTCCTCATGCTCTTTTTGAGATTATCTTTTGCATTAATCCTTCTATTCCTTTCACTTCTTGCCTTTTGTGTATTGTTGATGCTGCCCTTGGGATCCTTCATGGTTTATTGTACCCCCCTGAATTGAGTATTACCCCTTTTTCAAGAACTAACAATTTTTGAAGTGTTGGCATGTGGTGTTCTGTAATAAAACATTAAACCATTAACCATCTTCATATGTTTTTATATAAAAATGTTATGCAGAAAGGATACAACCCTGACACATTGTTCTTAATTTTAAACCGGGAAGTGTTTCCTTTTTCTTTTTACACTTGAGCCTCTTGGTGTAGGTATAGGTTTCACATGAGCACAACTAAGTGTTTGGGGATTACCATTTTTCTCAATGTGTACCATAATCTATTGTGGTCCACACAGTCAGATCCCTTTGGGTAGTTAGTAAGGAATAAATAGACTTTTTTTTTTATTCTTTACTTTCAGCCAGGATCCATCTGACATTGGCAGTGATAGGCCTGATTGATGCCACAGCATCATGGGGTCAATTCCAATCCTACAATATGATACACAACAACATGAATAATGTATTTTCCAGGGAAAATAGCAATTTAATTGTAGTGTGTTAAGTTTATCTTTCAATATTGTTAAGTAAATTTTATTTGTTTTATCTTGATGCGTGAACTTGAAAATAATGATTTTACTTTTCCCCGCTTATTTTTTAAAAAAGAACTTGAAGGTTTGCATTGTCCTATTAGTAAATGAAAGCTTTCTATTTTGTTTGGTTTTAAAGCCTTTAGTTTTCATAAACTTGAGAGTCAACCCACCTTCCTCAGAGGTGAATGAAATGTCATTTAAATGCATTCCTATATTATCTGTTAAGATGTTCATTCAAATTGTGATGGGTATTAAGTTGCATCTAATTATATTAACTCTTCCAAGATCTCCTTTAATCTCTTGAAACAGTCTTTTATAGTTTTCTGTGTGTAAATCCTTCAAGATTAGAGTTTTTTCTCCTTAATTTTTTTTCTCTTAGATGCTTTATAAATGAAATAATTTTCTTTTAAGCATATTCATTGTTTGGATGTTGAAACTTAATTTCTGTTTGTTAATCCTGGAATTTTGCTAAATTCCTTTCTCAGCTTCTAGATGTTTTCTTCTTGACTCTGGAGTTTGATATTGTATACCTTTTAATATACTTTTTGAAGTACCTTTCTTTGTTTTACCCTTATTTCTGTTTAACTAGGTTATGTGGTTTCATTGTTCTCTGATATGATACTCCTTTAACTGTTTGCAACTGTGAAGATAAATTCATTTAACCTTGAGTACCTTTATTGAAAATGTAATCTTGATGGCTCATTGGTGAATCACTTGGTGCTAACTGAAAGACCAGTGGTTCAATCCCAGTCACTGACTCCGTGGAATGAAAAACCATGTGATTTATCCTCTTCTGTAAGAATGCAGTTTAGAAAACTGGAGGAGTTCTGCTCTGTCTCAAGTGGTGGCCAACAGGGGAGTTGATGAATTTCCCTGTATTCTTCACTACATATAATGTGTTTTTAGAAGGTATTTTAGTGGCAAATAAAAGTACTCAGCAATATAAATTCACCCAGAGGCAACACGGGAGAAAAAGACCTGCAGTCTCTCATAAAGGAAGCTCTAATGGGCAGTTTTATTCATTCCTGTCAGCTCTCTTATTGGTCATATTTAACTGCACATCACACAACAAGAACAGTTTTTCAGAGCAGAATAGCTTTATTAGAACAATTGCTTTTTCTGGTAGGACAAAGGGTTTTACATTGCAATGTTCTAGTAGCTAAATCACTGGTAATTTGAACATGCAGCTCCTACTCCACATCAAGGTACCTTGGGAAATAGGCCTGGTAATCTGCTTCTACAAGCCTCCAAACTCTACATAGCCACTCTGTTCTGCACACAAGGGATTTCAGTGGGAGTTGCAATCAACTTGATGACCACTAGCAGGTGAAAGAGATTTAGAATTACGAAAAGCCAGTTAATGCTAGGAATTTAGAAATTATATGAGATCTTTTTTCTTGATAAATACTATCTGAAAGATGGAACTTACTATATATTTACACTTTTAATGTGGTTCTACACATTTAAGAATTCGATAGAAAATAAAAGCTTTTGTAGTTTTCCCTGTTTTTTTGAGTTCATAAATTGCTTTTCCATTCAACAGTTCACATATGTTAAGTTTCCATTCATTGCTAACAGTCCACACATTGTAACAACACTCTTCCCGTTTTCTTCCTATGTCCTATTTGTTCTATCCTATCCATTCTTGCCATGGAGCTCTGGTGGCCTAGAAATACGGAATTAAACTACCATCCCAGAAGTACACCAGCTTCTCTGATGGACAGTCTCCTCTTGTGTGATTTACCTCTGAGTCCATTCTGACTTGACAGTACTCAACAACGATCCCTTCTTGCCAGTTAAGCCTTAATCTAATGCTATCCTTTTTATCTCATACTGGTGTTCTAAGGGGTGAGGATCTCTCTAGTTGTCTGTTTTACAAAGCAGTTTTGCCATTTTCCTTTATAGCTTGCCACTAATAGGTGTTCACCATTTGTTTCTGTGGATAAAATAGCAAATGAGTGTGTATGCAAATAGTTGTCCAGTATTAGTATAGAAAAATTGAGGGTGGGTTAAAAAAATAAGGTATTAATGTATTACATAAGAAAAGGAATGAAAAAAGGCAAAATTAAAATGTAAAAATGAAAAAGCTGAGGGTGGGTGAATTGAATAAACAAAAGATGAATAACAGAGGAGAATTAGAAGATAGAGTGGGAAGGGAACAAGGGAAGACTGAGAAGGCCTGAAAGAAAGTAGTGGGGAGAAAACTGGGTGGATAGGGTACCTGAGTAGCCTTCAAGCTGGCCTGAAGGAGCCTGTGGGCAGGGGACTTGATCTTGGAAATAGTTCCTGTTGGAGTTGAAGTTAACTTGGCGAGGGGTCTCCTGGTAAAATGTTGCCAGTGAGTGGCTGCTTGGTTTGACATTGTGTGACATCGTACTAAACCTGTAGAAGTGACCAGTTCACTTCACGCAGGAGGAGAAGCAATGAAGGTTTTACCAGCTGAGGGGTGGGGATGGCATCAGGTGTAGGCTGTACCTTCTGATGTCCAGCCAGCAGTGTGGGGACAGTCTTGGGTGATCAGAGTCAAGCACGATTTCCAATATGCAAAATTCCTTCACTTAAGTCAGGTGAGGGAATTTTGTCGTGGTTTGTTCTAAAATTTCTCCCTAATCTATTTTTTTTTCCCCCTCAACTTACTTTTTCCTTCTAAATCCTTCCCTGAATCCCTTCGTTATCCTTTAAGGTAGAGGATTCCTATATATAGGAATCATCTGTGTATTTTCTCAATCTTTGTTGTAGCACGTCTTCCATTTTATCAGAAGTCTGCTATGCTTTTTTTCTGCCAATTTTAACCAAAAAAAAAAGAGTCCTTGATGATGTTGTTAGGTGCTGTTAATTAAATGTGGCTCATAAAAAGACCCTATGGGCATTAGATTTGAACCTTGTCTTATCCTGTGCCTTCCTCATCACCTCTGCTGACACACTGGAGCCCATTGTCACAGTGTCAATCCATCTAGCTCAGGGTCAACCTCTCTTTAGTTGGCCCTTCACCTTGGCAAGTGTGACCTTCTCCAAGAAATAGCCTTCCTAGCAACATGCCTAAAGTATGTGGGATGAAGCTTTTACCTATACCATCAAGGAGTACCTTATACTGATTTGGGTTTTTTTGGCAGTCTATGGGAATATTCACTATTCTCGAACACCATTGCTCAAGGGCATTAATAATTCTTCTGTCATCCTTATGCGTAGTTCCGTTCTTAAATGCATAGCAAGTGGTTGAAAAGACCATGTCCTAAATCAGGTGCACCTTAGTCCTCAAACTAATCTCATGGCGTCTTTATAATTTGGAGAGGTTCCTAACTACAGACTTTCCCAATGCCATATGTCTCCTAATTTTCTGAGTGCTGGTAGCAAGGGTGTTGTGAATCCAAGTAAGACGAGGTTGTTGTCAGTTGAGCTATCTAGAAAGAACTCAAAATTGATCAACTCAAAATTTATTTTCTATCAGAGAATGGAAACAACTGGTTGATTTTTGAGGTCAAAGGGTCAACTAAGTTGTCTCTAATTCAAAAT
The DNA here is from genome assembly GCF_000299155.1 of Elephantulus edwardii. NCBI lineage: Eukaryota > Metazoa > Chordata > Mammalia > Macroscelidea > Macroscelididae > Elephantulus > Elephantulus edwardii. The sequence goes on along the minus strand of NW_006399885.1, from coordinate 340,956 downwards.
GGACCATTCTGCAGGTTTTCGTAGTAGATTAGCTCTGCCTTTTTTGGAACCACTGATCCTGCCACCAAAGTCACTGAAAAGTCATGAAAACTTACAGGTACAGAAAACAATTGTATTTACCAAGATTTTTTTGATATAATTCTCTTGAATTGAAATAGCAAAAACCAGAATAAAAAATGTTTACTGGGGAAAAAAAAGTTGGCAAGGTAACTAATACACAAGCAAGGTACTATGGTCAGTTAGTCCATACACAGCTGTACTGCTACCTAAAGGCCAAGCCTTCACAGGGCAGATAGAGGCAGTCTCCCCCTCATACTGTTTATAGCCTTGGAAATGGGATGGAGTCTCATAGTGACTTGGTTAACACTTGCAGTGAGCCTTTGGCCTGCAATTTGGCTTTAAACTGTCCTGTGGAAAAGGCTTTTTTATGTGGAGTAGGAATTTTCAAATGATTGGTTAAGTGGGAAACCTATAGTTTTGATGGCAAAGTTAGGAAATTCAAAGTGTATTTAAAAGACTTTGATGAGGCAGGGAGGGTTATAAATGACAAACTGATATAAAACCAGACACCTTGAGTTTCATATAAGTGTTTTATATAGTTTATGGGGTATTTTTTTCCTTTTGATGAGCCTCATTTATTCAATGAATGAGGTAATTCCTGGAATAAAATTTTGGTAGTTCCCGGAAAGCCCTGAGGCATGTATGCATAGAGCTGTTTAATGGAAGCCACACACACTGACTTCTGGATTTTTTATTATTTTGTTTTATACTGGTTTGCTTACAGAGTTCATATAAATTTTTCACACTGGATCTTTTCCATTTACTTTACCCACCCCTCCCTCTACCCATCAAATTGTGTGACCCTATGATTACCTCCCTGCCCACCTTCACCCTTCTGCCCCCCTTTGGATCCTCATAAAATGTTTTCAGAGTTTTCTTTCTATTATAATGATCTTTATTTGTCCTTATGGGACTGAGTTAGTTCACTTGGCCTAATGCTCTCCAGTCCATCCCAGTTTATGAAGTAATTTTTGAAATCATTGATCCTGCAAGATGCATAGTATTCCACCATGTGAATGCACCACAATTTCTCAATTCATTTGATTGTGGTTGGACATTCAGGGTATTTTCATATTCTTGTTATGATGAATAATCCTGCTGTGAACATTGGTGTATAATTCTCCACTTGTGCCTCATTTTTCATTTTGTTAGGGTATATTCCGAGCAGTAGAATTGCTGGGTTATATGGAATTTCTGTGTTCAATTTTTTGAGGAAGTGCCAAACTGCTTTCCAGAATGGTTGTACCATTTTACAATCCCACCAACAGTGTATAAGAGCCCCTATTAACATCCTCTACAACTTTTTTCTTGATATCCTGTTAAAACTTTGCCACTGTTACTGGGATGAAAAGATACTGTGGTTTTGATTTGCATCTCTCTTATTGTAAGTAATTTTGAGCATTACTTGATGTATCTGTTGGCCATCTAAATATCTTCCTCTGTGAAAGGTCTTTTTATGTCTGTTGCCCATTTTGTAACTGTGTTACCAGCCTTTTTTCTTGGGGAGGCTCTGTAGGATCCTGTAAGCTTTTGTTACGAAACTATTGTCTGAAATGGTATTGCCAAATGTTTCTTCCCAGTCTTTTTTCTTTTCACACTGTTAGAAAATGATTTTGAAGCACACAGGCATTTAATCTTTAGAAGGTCCTGATTTCTGGATTTTGAACATTTAATTGTATGGTTTGATGAACTTCCTTGTTCTTCAGTAGAAATAGCTTTACATCAAAAAGCAGGTAAATTTTGTTATACAAGCTTGTACCTTTATAAGCATTTTATATTTCTTTAGGAGTTGAAGGCATTGAGGTTTTAGGATGTTAGTTATTTGATAAATTATTAGCTCAATTAATTATACACCACTTCTCAGTTCTCTGCTGTTTAAAGGGCAAACTAGTAATTATAGACAGGGAGCTCTGGTGGCTTATTGGCAAGCGACCAATCAGATCAAAGACATGTTTTAAATGGACTAGTTCTTAGCAGAAAAAAGATGGGCAATTTCTTCCTGTGCAGTTTACTGCCTCTGAAACTCTCGAGGTTTAGCTATGAATTGGTTCGTGTGTGTGTTTGTGTGTGTGTGTGTGTGTGTGTGTGTGCGCGCGCGCCATCAAATCAGATCTGACTGGTACAGGAGGAGATTGTCCCTCCTTTTCCCGGCAGAGCATCTGGTGGATTCAAACCGTGAGCCACTGGGATTGTAGTTGCAGCTCCTTGCCACTAGGCCACCAGAGCTCCCCTTATGAATTGGTTCTGAATTGATGGTATGTAACAACGGCAATAATACAGGAAGAAAACTTACTCTGTGAAGATTATTATATTACAGGTTTGCCCTTAATTAGGACAAGGTTCTCTCAGTTCTGAGTTAATGTGAGCTCTAGTGGATAGGGAGTTTTGTTGACTGATTTATCCAGGTGGTTTAAATTCACCAGCTGCTTTGGCAGGAGAAAGATGGGAAACCTCCTGTACAGTTTACAGCTTCTAAAACCCATCTGGAAGGTCAAGCTATCAGTCAGTTCCAACTCCATGGCGATGAGTTAGTTCCCCCCCCCAAATGATTTCCTTTTTAAAAAATTTGTTTTTCTTCTTTTTAAAAAATAATTTATTAGCTATTTTTATATTTCATTCACCCATTTTCCCATGGGCTATCTCTGTAATCTTTTTGTTTAAATTTTTGTTAATGACTTACTGCCAGTATATTTATAAATTCCATCTCCATTTGTTGGCATCAGTGTTAGAGCAATGTGTTTGAAGTCATATAGTTGTCGGCTGTGTTTGCAGTTCAGTTGTCCTATGTCCTTAAAGTCGAACATCTCCTAACTCTACCTTTATGACTCCTGATACAAGCAGAGACTTTTATTATAGACCAGGCTGTAGGTAGCTTGCTGTACAGCAGTTTTCATCAACAAATCATTAAAAAATATTTACGTTAACATTAAACAGTGATGACAGCTGCAGATTACACCCTACTGTGTTGTACATAGTACATATTACTAAACCATAACCAAAAATCGAAAACCAAATCACCTGTCATCAAGTCCTTTATGACCCAGAGCTTACCTGTCAGAGGAAAACTAATTGCCTGTAGGTTTGCAGGGTTGTGAATCTTGACAGAAACAAACGGCCTCATCTTTCTCTCTTAGAGCAGCTGGTGCATTTGAATGTTGGGTATTTTAATTAACAGCTGAATGTTTTACTACTATAGTGCCATCAGGATGCCGTTTCATAACATATATCCTTTTGCCCCAAAATAATAAATAGTTGATTATATAATAGTTGATTTTGTTGTAACTCCAGTAGGTCATAATTCAGGGGACTCCTTGTATGTATTTTGATAGTTGCAAATGACTTAATAGCTTTTGGGTTATTTATTGCTTTATCATCCAGTATTTGTCATGAAGGCAAAAAGATTAAAGTTAGGTGTAAACACTGTTAGAAATTTATCAGGTGGTAATGGACATTCTGTGGTGACAGACCTTCCCCTATTGAGTATACATTTCTCAAGAAAGAAATAGCCTGGCTTTTGAACTTGAAACTCATTCACCCAGCTAATTGCCATTATGTTGGAACCAACTCATAGCAGACCTACCAAACCCAAACAAAGGCTGTCTATCCCAAGGAAGGAGATGGCCAATCTTTCTCCCTTTCCCTTAAATAACATTTCTTGTAACTTGCTACCAGAGGAGTCTGTTTTAGAGTGAACAAAATAGTTGCATTGTATGGATTCTGAGTACTGGCAAGCCCATGTGTGTTGGGGGCAGAACTGCTTCTTTAGAGTGTTTTCTGTGGCCTCTTTTTTGAAGTAGATCACCAATCTTAAAGTTGGTTCTGGGTGGACTTAAACTACAGAGTTTTCAGTTAGCAGCGGAGGTTCCATTTCAGAGAAAACGAGCCATCATTATTAAGTCCTGTTTCTTGAGTTTTAAAAATCCATGTTGTAATTTAAGGTTTTATATTACTGAGCCTTTAAAATCTATACATATCCTTTTCTTAATTCTATTTTTCTTAGAATGAACTATTGTATAACAATTTACGTATTAGCATATGTAGCTTATTTTATATATGACTTTATATATACAAATGAAAGACACAGACTCAAGAGAAAAAAGTTTCTTATCCAAAAGCCGGAGGTGCATTTCCTATATCACTTCTCTTTTTATACTGTTGTTACAAAGTTACAAACTTTGACCAGTCACTCAACGTTACCATGGGATTTATGTCAAGGACATGGGGTGTATTGATCATTTAAAATATCCATGGAACCAATTGTCCTTAGTCTTAGTACGTGAATGTTGTTGTTTACCGTTGAGCCAGAACTGACCTTCCAGTGGGTTTTCAGAGGAAGTTGACTGCATGAGAGGAGGCTGTCCATGAATAGAGTACCTCCTGATCTGTACCCACATAACAGTGTTTACTAAATTTGATCTTTTGACTTCATGACAAAGAATGGATAAAGCAATAAATAATACAAAAGCTATGATCAGCTATGAGTACATGAATAGTGGGGCCTTTTCCACTCAAGTTAAAATGAAACATTTAGAAGGTGCAGATTTATTATTGAGCTAGTTGTATCCTAAAATATTTAATTAAAGAAAAGACTTACTATTCAAAATGGTGTTACAAACTCTTTTTTTTACACTTATCTTCTAATATTTTCTGGCCTTTTAATATAATTTAAACTATTTGGACGAGCTCTGATTGCTTATTGGCAAGAAGCTGCACTGCAATCCCAGAGGTGCGCAGTTTGAATCCACCAGACCCTCTGCTGAAGAAGAAGTGACAGTCTCCTCATGTACCCGTCAGATCCGATTTGATGGTGGTTGTTGTTGTTATGTGCCATCGAGTCGTTTCCGACTCATACCGACCCTATGCACAACAGCTCTAAACCCTGCTCTATCCTGCGCCAACTGCACCGCCTCTGACACACCCATCCCGATTACCCCAGTCACCGAATCAATCCATCTCATAGTGGGTCTTCCCCTCCTGCGCTGTCCCTCCACCCTCCCAAGCATGATGTCCCTCTCCAAGGACCCGTCCCTCCTGGCAACATGTCCAAAGTATGTCAGACGAAGCCCCAGAATCCTTGCCTCCAAGGAGTAGCTTGGTTTAATCCTCTTCAAGATGAATCTCTTTTCCTGGCAGTCCATGGTACATTCAGTACCCTTCTCCAGCACCACAGCTCAAAAGCACCCACTTTCCTTCTGTCCTCCCTAGTCATTGTCCAACTCTCTGATGCATAACAAGCGATTGCAAATACCATGACCTGTATCAGGCGCACCTTAGTCTCCAGAGAGACACCGTTGTTCCTGAGTATTTTAGAGAGGTCCCTAACGGCAGACTTTCCCATCGCGATACGCTTTTTGATTTCCTGACTGCTGGTACCAAGAGTGTTGACTGTGGAGCCGAGCAAAGTGAAGCTGTGAACACTCTCAATCTCTTCATCATCCATCATGACGCTGCCAATTGGTCCAGTGGCGAGAATCTTTGTCTTCTTGATGTTGAGCCTTAGTCCATACTGAAGGCTGCAGTCTTTGACCCTTCGCAGCAAGTGCATGAGGTCCTCCTCAGTTTCAGCAAGCAAGGTTGTGTCATCTGCATAACGGAGATTGTTAATAGATCTTCTACCAATCCTGATGCCACAATTCTCCTCATAGAGCCGATTTGATGGTACACACAAAAATTTACAAAAAAACAACAAAAACCAAACAAAAAACAACACAACAAAAAACCCCAAAAACCTGTTAGCACTTTCACTTTGGAGATTGTTTTTCAGGAGTAGAAAATATTAAGTTTTCTTGCTTTATCAACTTTCCAGAGCTTTACATATTTTAAAATCCAAATAATGAATATCACTTAATCAATTATGATTATCAATTAATATTGTGAATATTACTTGAGGTGGTAATACCAGGTAAAAAGAAATCTAGTTTTAATTTTACTATAACTTCTTTAAATATTATTCCAGTGATTGCTTTTGAGTATTAAATATGTGTTAAATAAGAATATTCTGGATAGAATGAGGGGAAATATAGAATACAATATTTTTAAAAACCACTCCATAAAAAGGCCAGGCTTACTGGTCCAGTAGAAGCTAATGCACTTTCTTAAAACCATGGTCCTTATTTACCTTCAAAAACTGGAAGAAAACTCCCCCAGTAGCTCAATATACACCCCCCCAAAAAAGGGGGGGGCTGTAGCTTGACCCGTGATAGTAGCTCTGGTAGCCTTTCGGAAAGAATTTGATCCCAAAGGCAGTGGTTCAAGTATGCCTGCTCCTCTGTGGGAGAAAGATGGACCATCTCCTCCCATGCCATTTACAGCCTCTGAAAACCTTCTGGAGCTGTGAGTTGTTCAGGCTCGATGACCCATAGCAAGAACATAAGGTAACCAGTAACCTCAGTGAGGTATGCACTCCTTAAAAAATCACCCATACAAGGTCAAAACAACACATTTGCCCAATGCTAAAGTCCTAAAGACAGGAAAGGAGCAAAATGGTAGGAGTAATGGAAGTAAGAATTACAGAGAGTAAGTGGGCAAAAGTATTACTACATTGTGAATGTTATAATTAATGTTATAAAACAAAATGTGTTTAAATGTTTGAAGGAAAAACTAAATTGCTTTGTAAACTTTCACACAAAGCACAGTAAAAAGACCAAAATGTAAACCACTCTTTATAGGATAGAAAAAGTTTAGAAAAAGAGACAATTTTGGAAGTTACTCAGTGTTGAACATTAATGCAATTGAATTGTACACTTAAAATAGTTTCTTTAAAAGGTAAGCTACCTTTTTTTACAAAATGGGCATATTCAGAGTAGTATGGTCTCCTTCTTATAGAGTAAATATTAGCAACTAGCATTTGCTTAATTTAGAGAAACTACCTGACCAGGTTTCACTAGTTAGTTTTGAAAGTTCACATAAAAAAATTTTTTTTGAGGGCTCCCCAGCAGGGCTGGGGCACCAGGCTCTTCCTGGCGCCACCAAAGGGGCTTCTTCCCTCTGCCTGGGAGCCTCCTGAACTGCTGGAGGGGAGTTTTGGGGAGCGAGGTGTAGAGTCCCTCCTGCCCCCCCCCGGGACTGCAGGAGAAGAGCATTTCAGGAGAGGCCCTGGGATTGAGGTGTGGACACCCCAGGAGAGTCCCCAGCCAGAGGCTGTCTGACCCTGGACTGCAGGAGAAGGACATTTCTGGAGAGACCCCAGGAGTGAGCTCAGGTTGACCAAAGAACTAGAGAAAAATGGAGTATCTTCTGATTGCTCTGTAGGAGCTTGGTCCAATGGAATGAACAAGGATCTGGAAATACAGAAATCATGGAAGCTGGAGAGACAGGAAATAACTTGCAGAGCACTGTGATTTATTTTACCCTACTGTGGGTGAGCCTGTTAGAGAATTGAGAGTGATTAAAAAAAACAAAAAACAGAAACAAACCCAAAACCACAAAAATCTAACAAAATGACAGAAGAGTCAACTGCAGAGAAAGGTGGTGTGTTCCTGAAAATCAAACAAGATCCCAGGACCGATGGATCCACCATTTCTGCCTCCCTGTATTGGTTGCTAATCACATGGACTATAAACTTTTACTTGACTCTCCTCTTTGTACAATGATGATGAGAAGGACACATCATCTCCAGCACGAATCAACTGCTGACCTGCATGAAACTGTATCTGACGAGTTTTAATATGGTTCCTATGATTTCATGGAGAGGAGAGACTAAAATTTATTGCTTCTCTGAAGGATGAGAGATTGGATGTCTGCAGGGTATTGGCTACTGGTCGGGTCCTAGGACTGACTGAGAAAGTTAGGTACAAAACACGAGATGATCATGTTATTCCCAGGTGTTGAAGCATGGTATCTGTTCTGCTGAATTTACATTTTAAGCATAAGTTATAGGTGTTGTAGAATTTAAATATTCACATAGTTAATGTCATCTTCCTATCCTACTCAGTTCCCCAAGACAAAATTTTGACATCCACCTCTGTATCTCTAAACCTCATGCCTCTAACACCACCTCCAGATTCTTCAGTTGTATTACCTGATTTCCCTGTAGTGAAGATAAAGATTTAGCTCTCATCCTTCCATCCAAATTCTCATCATTTCACTATTCCAATGTAGTTATATACAATCATAATTTATTGCTATGCTACACAAGCTACCATAGTTACTTTTCCATTCTGGCATATTTTGGGAAGGGACATAATAAATACTGCTTTGTGTCTTAAAATTTTTTGGAGCAGGCAGTTTTCTAATGGCTTTCCAGTATCATTAATAGGAATTATTATTAAGTAGTATCCAGTTTGGTTCATGGTTCTGTTTATTGTTAGCAGCCTTAACTTTTGTAACAGCAATATATACAAATGTGTAAAATCTACATATAAAACTGCACATAAAAAGGTCAATGTAAAATAAATGTTGATGAATTTATGAGCCATATTTGAAAAAATAAGTTTACATTAGAGTTTTAAATTGAGATAGTGGATCCTTTAGATCATTAAGATGCATTGAGGGGGTAGGTGAATTCCTTTAAATGATATGCAGAACTTTGTAATAAATACATAAATATTTTTTATGGAGGGGTATAGTCTAAACTTCAGTTCTTGAAGACAGGTGACCTAAGTTTTGTAAATATGCTCGTTTATATTAAGGTAGTGCTAACCAATATTTTTTATCATATATTTTTTATTTTGTTTTGCTCATATACTTTTTTTTTTAAGGTACACTTTTTTTAAAAGAAAATATTTTAATTGTGATTTTAACAAAATTTCACAGAAAGCTTAGATTTTCATTTATTCATCGTTGCAAATTTTACCCTCTCCCTCTCTTTCCTCTTCCCAAGTTGACTTTTTAAGATACTAGTATATGATCATATACTTTTTTTTTTTTTAATTTTTATTGAATTATTTTTACGTGTACCGTCAAGTCAGATCAGCCAGGTACAGGAGGAGATTACCCCCTCCTTCTCCAGCAGAGATATACTTTTAACAGTTAAAAGGATCGCACACACATACGCATATATTTGTGTGAATATTCCTAAGTTCTAATTGTAGTCTGACAAAAAAAAATGTGATATTTCAGATGTAAGCACATGGATGAGATACATAGGCCTGCACCCCAAAGTAAGGTCTAAAGTGTTTGTTCTCCTAACTAGAGAACACCAGCCCATGATATTCCTGGGATGAGAGATTCTTTGTTGTGAAAGAGTACAACAGACTTCTCAGATACCAGGCCATGGGACAAAGTAAAATAAAGTCCTGTAGTAGAAATCTGATTTTTATGTGGCCTTGCATTGTAACTGTTCAAATTCTGGTGTGGTGAGGGGTGTAAAAGGAAAAAAAATTAGCAAAATTTTTATTTAGTAATCTTGACATTTACTTAGTACCGAAGATTTTTTAAGGGAGTTCTGGTGGCCTGTTGGGTACAGAGTTGTGCTCTCAACCAAAAGATAGACATTTAGAATCCATCTGCTGTTCTTTGGATAGGCAATCCCCTCTCTGAGATTTATAGCCAGGATTTGATGGCTAACTGAAAGAACCAGTGGTTGCACCCTACCATTCCTCTACACAATATTCCATAGAAGGTTAAGGTGTTGACTTCCATAAGGATTTTCAGCTTTGGAAATCCTAAGGACAGCTGTCACTATCAGAAAAGACTGGATAGCAGTACATTATTCTAATACCCAAAGTAAATCTTAGCTGAATGAAAAGAAAACCCTTACTAAATAAATAGCAAATGAGTTTTTTTTAAGAAAACCCTTTTTAATCTTACTAAACAAAACCATGTTAATGTTAACGTTTTTAATAAACATTTCTTTTTCTAGCTAAGTTTTAAAGGTGGTAATTTATTTAAATTATGAGATATATTTTGTTCCTAGGATGATGAAAGAAAATGTGGATGAAGACACTTAAAATTCAGCCTCCAATGTAACAGAAAAACACCGGGAATCTTGGGAACCTTTTGGAAACCCATTTTCTCCAGGTCAGCTAGCATCGATTCATTGTACCTTATCATGGAGTATTCATTCTTAATTTTCTTTAATTATTCTTTTTGGTTCTGATTATACTGCATATACCTAACAACACAGTAGGGTTTTGTATTGTGTACTTACTACTGAACATTTTTGCATTTGTTTAATTATTGATTGGCATATATTTAGTAACTGTAATCGAAACTTAAATAATTCTTCCTGTGATAATATTAAATCCCTGGTGGTACTGTTGTTTGTTTTTTGTGGGTTTTTTTGTTTTGTTTGTTTTTTCCAAGTTTAAGGGATTATGTTTAACTCCTCTAGTCAAGTGATTAATCCATGCACCACTAGTGCTGTCTCACTGGTAGTACTGAGTATCAAATTGGTGGTTGTTATGTGACACAGAGGTGGAACGCACTCATAGCTGTACCTTCAGCCAGTTTGCAGAGGCACTAAATTACATGGGAGAACACTGCCCGTCTTCCTCTCACTGAGTAAGTGGCAGGTTTGAACCTCATGCCTTTAGGTTGACAGCACAACTCCTTACCCATCAAGCCACCAGAGCTCCCTGTATATATATATTTTATGTTAAGATAAAACTAGACTGAGAGTAAAAAGGATATAATTAGTTTTATTTACAAATTGGGGGAGGGGGTATCTCTTGGGATTTCCTGAGATCTAAATTCTAAAACTAAATTTTATCCCCCCTCATGATCCTTTGGAAAGTGAATATTCTTAAAATCAGGTCCATAGTAAAGATACTTTTTCAATTTCTTCCCTTTTCCCATAAATTTTTTAGTTTAGTGTTAATGTTGGCCATATACATTTGCATTTACATGATCTTTATGACAAGATTTTGAGAGTATGTTGTTGTTAAGTGCTGTCGAGTCGCAGGCAACTCATAGCGACCCTATGAAGGAGAGTCCTTGACGCTTCGGTGCCTTTCATCCTCTCTCCAAGTTCATAGGGTTTCTGGAGGCAAGCTATTATGGAAGTGGATGCCACTCCTCCTTCTACGCTTGTTTAATTGGGGAGCTCAACCCCACTCTCAGTCCGCATTGGGTAGCCAACCATCAATGCATTTGACACATCCGTGTAACAGGGTTCAGCCTCACAGCAACCACAAGCGACCATGGGAAGGCAACTTGTACACCAGGGCTATATGACCTAGTACATGTCATCCTAATAGGCTTTGTATTTCTTACTAGCCACCTTAACTGTTTAAAGGCTTTTTGGAAATGTGGAATCATCACACAAATTGTGTTTTGAAAAGTTGCTGGAGCATTTGAATACATTGTTCAGAAGCATTGTTAAATTTCACCTATTTAAGTGTCTCAATGATACCTTAGTGTCATGGAGCGCATAAACTGTTAGGGAGATCTGGTGGTAAGGAGTTGCACTGCCAGTAGAAAGATGTGTGTTTCAGTCCACCAGCTACTCCACAAGATAAGCATTATCCTCCCATGTGATTTACTGCCTCTGGAAAACCACAGGAGGGCTACCTGTGGGTCAGTCTTGACTGTCCTCAACAACAACTAGCTCCCTGAATTGTTATGCTGCATTCTATTCTATTCTATTTTGAATATTATCATTAGCTCTAGATCATTAACCTAAGGCAGTGATTCTTAGTAATATTAGAACATCATATCCTGGGCACCTGTAGGTAGTGCATACCCTCACACCTCACCTCAAGGCCATGGAACAGAAACTTTGGGCTAATTAGAAAACAATTCAGGTGGCAATAGATTCTATTAGAGAATTAGTAATAAACAGAATTGGTGGTGACTTTTGTTTAAGAGATTGTAAATATAAGTATTCTGTGCGTATTTGGCTGGTATTAAATTTGCAGACTGTTTCAAATTACTTACTGAAAAGACATTTCAAGAAATAATCTCAGTACATGTATGGGAGTAAAAATTTTAACTCCGTACAGTATCAGTGCCACTGACAGATGTGTGGAATTGAGACTATTAAAGATAGATGCAAAGCTCTTATCAAGCTTATTAAGTGGAATTTGGAGACTGTACCAATAATTTTGGTGAAAAAATAAAGGAAGATGTTAGTTTTAAAGTGACACAAACAACAAATCTGCTTTTTATTATCGAGACTTAATAGTCATTTCCATAACAACTTCTGTCTTCAAAATATTAATTAAAAATACTTAGTTGTCTCTTAAAGCAATGGTTGCATATGTTTTATGGTGCACCAGTCACCTGGACAGGTTGTCCAGGTGCTGATTTGAATCTTCTGTGGTGCAGCCTGAGGCTGCATTCTGTCCAGGGAGTCCACTTTGCAAAGCACTCCTTTAAGGCATCAACATATTCATATCTACAGCATTTATGTAATCTATACATGAGTGGATAATAAAATAACCAGTTGTAGAAGTCATTGCTTACAATAGAACAGAAGAAGAAAACTGTTTTTAGGCCTGCTTGGTAATTGTATCCCAACAAATTTTTTTATAACTGAATCTGTTTTCTTATAAAATATAAGATGATTACAAATTCCTGTCTGTTAACCAAAAAATAAGTTTTCCTTCTCCCTCTTCCCCCAGGTCATTTCAGGGGAGATGTGATAGAGGAGAAATAGTTCAGAAGCCAAATAAATTGTTTGTGACTTCATTACTCTGTATAAAGAATTTATATAAGCACGTGGTCTGGATTCAACAGCTGCTCCATGGAAGAACAGTCTCCTCCTGTACAATTTACTGCCTCTGAAAATTCATGGAGGGTCACCAAATATCATTTGGTTCTGAATCGACGGCATATAACAACAACAACAACATATAAATAAGTTATTTATTTTATATTTATATAAATTATTGAGGACTGAATGAATAAATAAAAAGGCTATCCTAAGTGGAAAGGCATCAAAGAACAATATTCATTCAGGAATGTTTACATTCCAAAAGGACATTAGTCTTAGAATAAAATAGCCCTTGGGATTGGTTTAATGAGTTGACAGGCATAGTATGACCATAGTCTTAGGAGATGATTTAGTTAATTGATGTCTCTGTGTGTTTGTACTATATCATTATGTGGTAAGTGGTGTCTGTGGTCTTAGAAGTTTCTGGTGGTCCCCATAACTCCCCAGTAGAACAAAATTCAAAATTGAAAGATAACAGACTTACTGAATGTTTGGTCCTTGTTACTACTGTCCTTCAAACCTGGAACTTAACCTGCTTTTGGAAATCACCTTTCAACCAACAATGGAGAAGTCTACAATGTAAACAGTACAGTGTAATTTCAGTGAGTAAGCTATTTCCCAGAACAAGCATCTGTAATAGACCAAAAGACACATTAGCCTCAGTAAAGTTCAGAAGGCAGGAAGATTAGGAAAGATGGGCAAAAAGAAATAGGGAACCCAGGGAGAAAATGGAAAGAGTGCTCTTAATGTTGAGAAGATTGCAAGTAATGGAATAAAATTTGTCAAAGGGAAAATGATTTTGTTCTATAAATATTCACCAAACTACACTAAAATGTTAAAACAACAAAATCTAAACTTCTACTTTAAACAGAATATTTAAAAGAGATGTTTTGCTCAGTGATTTTATTAATCATCTTTATTGGGTTGAGAAAGTTCCCTTATGTTTGCTAGGTTTTCATTGTTCTCCTTTTAGTAAGTTCTTTCCTATGCTTATCAAATTGCTTTCTCCTTTTTTAATTTCTAGGGAAAACATAACTGGATTTTAAGAGATCGTCCCTGTTCCCCTCTCTCCCAGTATGGCCACATTGGATTTGCTTATGTTTGGTCCAGGATTTCTCTAACTGCATTCATCAGTCCATTTTACATATTTTGTTTCGTTAATTTTTGTCTAGAGTTGGTAATGAAGTTATAACAATCTCATAGAATGTATTGTTGTTGTTGTGCCGTTGAGTCGCTTGCTACTCATAGCGACCCTATCTATGTACAACAGCTCTAAATTCTCCATCTCCACCCTTCTGTTCCCTTCTCTTCTCCAGAGATAAGACCTCCAGCCTGGGGAGGAGTAAAGAGCGAGAGAAGCCCTCGCCTGCCACCAGGCTTCGCACGTACCCCCTTTTCATGTCCAGGACACTTCAAACACAACCTCCCCGTCTTCCTCGGTGTCCCCAATGGCCTCCGCTACTTTTGCGGGCGAGTCCTTTCATTAGCCCACCACTTTCTACTCCTCCTTCGACTTTGGGAGACCCGTTAAGGAGAGACGGTGGAGGAGGCTGAGTATTTTACTTTGAGATGCTCTAGTCCAGTACTTGACTAGAAACTGCAGTCAGTTCCTTTGCAGCCCTTACAAGAGGCTGGGGAACCGCTACAGAAAAACCGGCTGCGACCCTCAAGCTCAGTTCTGCCCTGCTACCGGCAACAGAAATCCACCAATGACGAAGCTCCGGGCTCGGAGTGACGCGCTCTTCCAGCCAATCACAGTCTAGACAGGCGAGCGTGCGCATCGAGGGGCTTAAAGGCAGTGGTGTGTGAGAAGCCGAGCTCTAGGTCCCAGCAAGTCCTGTTAGGGTCCTGAAGAAGCTGTGCTGGCTCTCAGCTAGACGGGAGAGAAGGTGGTTGGGCAGAGTCTTTACGGGGATGAGAGGGAACAATGTCTTGACTGTTTGCTATGTTGTTGTTGTTATTGTTATGTGCCATCTAGTTGCTTGCGACTCATAGCGACTCTGTACAACAGCCCTAAACTCTGCTCAGTCCTGTGCCAGTCTCACTGTCTCCGACACACACTCATCCCGATTACCCCAGTCACGGAATCAATCCACCTCCCAGAGGGCCTTCCCCTCCTGCGCCTGCCCTCCACCCTCTCAAGCTGATATCTTTCTCCTAGGACCAGTCTCTCCTTCCAACATGACCAAATTATGTCAGAAGCCTCAGAATCCTTGCCTCCAAGGAGCAGCCCGGTTTACCCTTCTCCAGGATGAATCTGTTTTCTTAGCAGTCCATGGCACCCTCATCACTCTTCTCCAGGATCAAAGCTCAAAAGCGTCAATTCTCCTTCTGTCCTCCCTGGTCATTGTCCAGCTCTCTGACGCATAATAAGTGATTGCAAAGACCATTGCCTGTATCAGGCGCACCTTAGTCTCCAGAGTCACACTGTTGCTCTTGAGTACTTTAGAGAGGTCCCTAACAGCAGACTTTCCCATCGCAATACATCATTTAATTTCCTGGCTGCTGGTGCCAAGAGTGTTGATTGTGGAGCCAAGTCGATTAAAGCTGTGAATAATCTGAATCTCTTCACCATCCATCCTGATGCTGCCAGTTGGTCCAGTGGTGAGAATCTTTGTAATACATCTTTTAATTTCCTGGCTGATGGTGCCAAGAGTGTTGATTGTGGAGCCAAGTCGACTAAAGCTGTGAATATCTTCACCATCCATCCTGATGCTGCCAACTGGTCCAGTGGTGAGAATCTTTGTCTTCTTGACTTTGAGTCTCAATCCATATTGGGGCTACAGTCCTTGACCCTCTGCAGCAGGTGCTTCAGCAAACATGCAAAAGATAGATATAAAAGAGATAACAGAAGATTTCAGAGTGTGGCTTGTGAAGACAAAGTGTTATGAAATGTGCAAAGACCTAGTTTAGAAAACCAAAAGGGAAGAACACACTGGATTTTTCAGAGTGCAGGGAAAAGTTTCGAGTCATAAGAGTGAAAGATTCTTTGGGTAAAATGTTGAATGACACATCAAAACAAGATAGAATATAGTCACTATACCAAAAAGGGAGCTCTGATCGCCTAGGAGTAGGAAGCTGTGTTGCAATCCTAAAGGCATGCAGTTTGAATCTACCAGCTGCTCCCTGGGGAATGATGCAAAAACCTCTTCCCTTATGATTTACCTGCTAGAGGGTGAGCACACAACCACCACCACCACACAAAAGAACTGATGTTTAACCATTCCAATAGGTTCTCAGCAAATAATTAAAGAAGCTGAACTATATGAAGAACCTGGCATCAAGTTTACAGAAAGACATTAAACTCATACAGAGAAATGGGACAACCTTGAAAGTGAAGCATTTACTGATGGTGACCAAAGTCTACAGCTTTCAGTATGGATTACATTTCAAAATTTTTTTTAAAAATTACATCCTTGAAATGAGACCAGTAATGATCATGATCAGTTCGCATCAATGGAGAAAAAGCTAAGTGTCAAGGACTTCATTTTTTTAAAATTAAATTTTATTAAGTTTAATGAACATTTATAGAGATTTGGGGTTTTCATTCATTCATTGTTGCACTATTTTCTCTATCCTCCTCCCCAATTCGTTCTTCTCTTTCTTCCCCCCCCTTGAAAGTTTGTTTTAATTGTCCAATTGCCACAGTGCCTGTCAAAGCCAGTTTTGATTAATCTCCTTTGTCAGTGTATCCTTTGCCATTCCCTATCACTCCTCCTTGAGAGAGACTTCACCCTGATTCATAGGGGAAAGGGGATGGCATATTCTCTTAGCTACTTCCTGCTAAAAAAGGACGCTGTAGGTTTCAGGGTGAAGATCTTCTCTCACTACTCTAAAGGGCCCCTTTGGCAATAGTAAACACATGGACTATTATGGAGATTGATTTTGGAATTTAGATGCACTGTTACCAATTGTGCTTTGAAGATGTAACATGAAAATGTTGCAGCCTAGAAGACACAAATTTAACAAGTTAAAAGTACATGAGTAAAAAATTGAAAAGCGGTAATATTCCACGTAGAGGCTCTCATAGTGGCACCGATCAAGTTACAGAGGGAAGGTAGTTCTTACAATAAAAGGCCTATTGACTAGCACTTTGTCTATTATAGTATAAAGGTTAGGGATCACAAAATGTAGAGGTTCAACTATGTCATTTATTAATGACATAATTTATTTTCTTAAGTCCTGGAGCAAATTCCATCTACTACTGGGTTGTTTTACAACTCGGAAGTCTGCATGCAAGGCAGAGGTGAACTAAGGAACTGCTTATGAGGTTTTCAGTCAATTCCAACAACTAAGAAATAGTGAGAAGAGTTAGGACCTCAGAAAGCTTTTAGGACCAGATAGTAGGCTCTTGTGTCCAGGAGAAAGCAAATATACTTACCCGTAATGTTAATGCTCGCCCATAGTTCTTCTGGGAGGATCTAAATCATTGAAGCATCCTCCTTTGTTTCCGGCTGGGAGCTGGGGCCTGTCAGTCCTGTCAGCCACAAGGACCTGATGTGGGCCACCCTTGGCCAAGTGTCCTTCAGAGCCACACTTAAAACAAATGAGTGGGAGCTTCCTCTCTACTCCCTTGCCTATCTGTGGTTCTCGTCTGTGACACTGTCTACTGAAGTGGTCCAGCTTTCCACAGTGGAAGCAATTCTGACCTCCTTTATTACTTTTGGGCGGCACTGTATATAAGTAATACTTCCTTTTCCTGACACAGGCCTTAAGCTGGCAGCAATAGCTGAAGGACTTCATTTTTACATGAAGTAAATAGTGTTTAATTTGGTTATACCTAGGGTTGCTTTGTGTTGCAACCAACTTGATGACACCCAAAGAAAATTTGCAGACTGCTAAGTTCAAAACTCAACATTAGTTTCTCAATATTTTAAGTAATTATTTTTAAAAGACTAGACTTTGAACCCAATTCTGATTGTTCAGTTCTAAATGAATGCTGTGAAACCTTACTTGTGTGTGGCTACCTTGTAATAAAGAAAGTGACTTTAATGTATATAAAAAGATATGTATATAATTAAAGCCACCACTATCACAGTAAACAATAGGTCCTGACAAGGATGTGGAAAGATAGATCCAGGCAAGGATGTGGAAGGATGAAAATTCTTTCCATTGCTGTGGTGGCAGTGAACTGCTGTTGAGTGTAGTAGTAGTAGTGGGATTGCTGGATCAAATGGTGTTTCTTTTCCCAATTTAATAAGGAAACTTCACACTACTCTCTATAGTGGGTGCATAATTTTACATTCTTAACAGCGGCGTAAGAGTTCACATCTCTCCACACTTTAACCAGGGTCACTTCTTTACTGAATGTAAGCTGTATGCTTTTTCTGGTATCAGATACCATTATGCCTACACCCAGTAATGGATAAGAATAAAAAAGCTCCTATTAACCAAGTGTTGCCTTGATGTAGAACAAAAACTCATACTTATTGGTATCCCTGTAAATTAGCGCAACTACTTTTATTTTAAAATTTCTTCTAAAAGCTTATGAATCATACTGGCTTTTCAATCAATACTTTTACAGGTAAAACAACTTTCAGATACAATTCCCACTTGCCATGCATTCCCTGAAGCAAAGCTACTTCATTCCTAGGCATGTAATCGGGAGAAATTCAGTGCATATAACAAAACAGGAACCATGTGCGATAACAAATCATAGAAACGTTATTCACAATAGCCAAAACTAGAAACAACCCAAATGTAATAAAAAATTATTTTAAAAATTTAATATATACACAACAGAATATTATACAGCAATTATGTATTGCTTTTTAAAAACTTAGGCAAACTGTTAAGGAATACATGCGTCATTAGTAAAATTGTAAAGAAAAAGTTATTCAAGATCCAGCATGGTGATCTAGAGGATAGACGTGAGATTTGAGTATAGTCAGCATAGGATTTCCTATTGTGCTTAGTCATAGTGATAACTCATTGTAAATTTAAAAAAATAGCCTCAGGTCTACAAATAATAGGGGAAGCTGATTGCCTTTATGCAAAAGATGTCCACTCCATTTCTAAAATACTGTTTTTTCCAAACTTGATTTATCTTTTCTGGAAACAATTTTAAAAAATAAGAACAGATATAGTATGATATGACCCCAGTGTCAATAAATTCTCCCAAACCAGCATGTACCAGAGATTTCAGCAGGCCATTCTCCAGGTGGCTGGTCTACAAGTCAGACAAATCTATTCAGACTTCATTTATTTTCTGTTTTGTGTCCCTGAGTTGAGTACAACTCATAGCAACTCTATGAACAACAGAAAGGAACCGTATCCTGTCCTGGGCCATCCTCATCATCTCTGACATACTCTAGTCCATTGTTGCAGTCACTGTCATTTCATCTCATCTGGGGTCATCTTGTCTTTGGCAGAGCCTCCACCGTTCCAAAGCGTGCTCCTTTCTAAGGAGCAGCCTTTCCCAATAGCAATGCCCAAAGTACAAGAGAGTCTCACTATCCTTGCCTCTAAGTAGCACTGGTTCACCTTCTCTAAGACATAGACATACCTATTTGTTGTTTTTTTTTGGTGGTGGGGGGGGAGTCCAGCATCACAACTCAAAGGCATCTTCTGTCATCTTTATTCATTGCTCAGCTCTTGGATGTGAGCAGATAACTGAAATGACAGTAGTGTGAATCAGGTGCGCCTTAGTCTTCAAATTGATATCACTGCATTTCATTCAGTACATCTGAGAGGTGGGTTTTATTTTTTAAAAAATGATTAATTTCAATGAAAAAGTTAGAGACTTTGGATTTCCATTCATTCATTGTTGCACCATCTGAGTTTTACAGCAACCTTTCCCAATGTAATACTTAATTTCTTGACTGTAGATGCCAGGGATGTTGTTTGTGGATCCATCTATTTTCAATGTACCTAGAAGCATGGTAGTAAGACTTTTTGTCGTCTTGATGATAAGACATAATCCATATTGAAGGCTGTAGTCTTTGTTGTTCTACAGCATTTCAAATCCTCATTTTAAGCAAGCAAGGTGTGTCATCTATGAAATCTTCCTCTTATCCTGATGCGTTTTTTTCTTGAGTCCAGCTTCTTGAATTATTTGTTCAGCAGACAGATTGGATAGCTATGGAGAAACAATACATCCCTGAAACACACCTTTATTTTTAAACCATTTAGTGTTCCCTAGGAATAGGTTTCGTATGAGCACGATTAAGGGTTTTGGGATCCCTATTCTTCATGTTATCTTAAGTTTGTTGTGATCCACTTTGTCAAATGTCTTTGCATAGTCTATAAAACACAAATAGACATTCTGGTATTCTCTGCTTTCAGCCATGATTAATCTGACACCAGCAATAATTACGAAGGTCTCTTCTAAAACCAGCTTGAACTCTCAGTTCCCTGTCAATGTAATGTTCTAGCTGGTTTTTTTTTTATCTTAAATATTTTGCTTGCTTATATCTGATAATATGAGATTCTTGGATAATTTCCACTTTCTGCTTGATCACCTTTCTGCATTCTCTAAAAATTAAGAAAATTGAGTCAAACAGGTAGAAGCCAAGAAAATCAGGAAGGCAACAGTGAACTGTGACAAAAGTGGAAGATGCGAGCTCTGTCTCAAGGAAACTCATTGTTCATGTGAAAGCTGAATTTTCAAAACGAGTAACTAAAGTTAGAAGCAAACCAACTGCGTGAGGGTGTCAAACAAAGTATGGTTGAGACCCCAGGCTTCTCTCATTCCATTCTGGAAAGCCAGCCTCTGCTTACTCAAGGAGTGCACAAACCACAACGTGCTTATTTACTAACTGAAAAGCTGGTCGTTTGAACCTAGCCAGAGGTGCCTCCAAAAGGTCTGTGCCCTGTTTCTAAAGGAACCCGTGGTGTAGATTTGAAGTATTGGGCTGCCAGCTGAAAGGTCGGGTTTTGGATCTCTTGAGCCGTTTCTTCAAGAGGAACCTAGGCAGTCTCCTTGCAGTGAGATTTATAGCATCAACCCGATGGGGTGGTGCTGCCGTGCCCTGCAGGGTTACCACGAGTCAGAACCAACTCCACGGCAAGGTAGGCACTAGGCTAAGTAACAAAGATTCATAGTAAAAGAATTTCCTGTATTAAAGGAGCCTAATGTAACATGAGAGACAACCCCAAAAGACCCAGCGACCCATCAACAAACGAATGGATAGAAAAGCTGTGGTATATTTATACAATGGAGTACTACGCTGCATTAAAAAACAAGGAACGCGTGCAATATTATTCAAAATGGGTGACCCTGGAGGACATTATGGTGAATGAAATATCTCGGTCAAAAAAGGACAAATACTGCATAGTGCCACTGTTGTAAAACAAGACTGACATCAGGGTTAGGGGGAGACTGGGAAAGAAGGGATAAATGTTTACTGCATTGAAATAGATGAGGGAGAAAACTGTTTAAAAGGGATATGTGATTAGGTATTATTGTAATGACAGGAGTCCAGAACGAAGGCTGTACAGTGGAGTGGATCTAAGGGGAGGGATTATAAAAAAATGAAAAAAAATTTTCTTTTACTTTTCAAAGAGAAGAGTATACTGTGTGAGGAGGGGTGAGCAGGAGAAAAGTGCAACAATGAATTAATGGAAATCCAAAGTCTCTCTAAATTTTCATTAAAATGAATAAAATAATAATATGGGTATTATTATTATTAAAAAGCCCCAGCAAGTCTATTCCGAGTCTAGCGCCCCTGCACCGCCTTTCCAAGGTTGTCAGCTTTGGAGCAAGGGCTAGTGGATTCAAACAACCTCCGCCCTGATCTTTCAACCAGCAGGACTCTACCTAAATCTGCTCCACCGCACCACTGCCTCTCCTCACAAACAGCACAGAAATAAATCCGAAATCCTGAGCCACGCAAGTCAGCCGACCTGCAACAAGGAAGAGACTGAGGTGCTGGTGCAGGAGGCCCCAGTTTCCC
This sequence comes from Elephantulus edwardii, assembly GCF_000299155.1. NCBI lineage: Eukaryota > Metazoa > Chordata > Mammalia > Macroscelidea > Macroscelididae > Elephantulus > Elephantulus edwardii. The sequence continues at coordinate 319,407 of NW_006399885.1, read as the reverse complement.
GGTGTGCACGTGGTCGACGGTAGGAGACTACTCGATGGCACCTAACATCCAGCAGTGGCTCCAGCCACGTACCTAATGACCCCACAGCACCCCATCAAGCGCCCGCACGGACGGACCCTCACGGGCCACATTCCCAACAGCTTCGCTCTTCTGCCAAAACAACTTGAAGCAGAAACCCCCACAGCGCAGCCTCCTGAGACTGTGCGCTTCCGCTGAGCTGGGGCGGCAGCGCTCATCTTTGGATGGACATGCTAACACTTTTCCAGGTCGTCAATTCTTGCATCCTCCCTCCGTGGAGTTCTCTGCAGCGCTCTCCACACGGTGGGAGCGCAAAATGAGCACCTCTGAGCAACAAAGAACCGCAAAGTAAAAGGCTCAGCCGCCTCCACGGTTTCTCCATCTCCACCCTTCTGTTCCCTTCTCTTCTCCAGAGATAAGACCTCCAGCCTCGGGAGCAGGAAGGGGCGAGAGAAGCCCTCGCCTGCCACCAGATTTCGCACGCACCTCCTTTTCATGTCCAGGATCTTTTCCATTTCAAACACAACCTCCCTGTCTTCCTTGCTGTCCCCAGTGGCCTCCCAAGCATGATGTCCTTCTCCAAGGACCTGTCTCTCCTTACAACATGACCAAAGTATGTCAGAGGAAGCCTCAGAATCCTTGCCTCCAAGGAGCAGCCCGGTTTAACCCTCTCTAGGAAGATTCCAAAAGGCAGCACGGAATGACAAAGCAAAATACTACAATGAAATGTGCTAGGAGCTAGAATCGGAAAATCAAAAGGGCCGGACTCGTTCAGCATTTCTTAAGCTCAAGGAACTGAAGAGCAAATTCAAACCTCGAGTTGCTACAATCAAGGATGCTTTAGGCAGAATGTTAAATGATCCAGGAGGCATCAAAAGAAGATGGGAGGTATATACTGAGTCATTGTACTGAAAGCAATTGGCAGATACAGAAGAATTTAATGAAATAGCATTTGAGCCAGAGCCTATGGTGATGAAGGCAGAAGTTCAAGCTGCTTTGAAGGAAATAGCAAAAAAATAAGGCCCCCAGAAAGATGGTATACCAACTGACATATTTCAGCAAACAGATGCTGCCCTGGATGTGCTCACCAAGTTGTGCCAAGAAATCTGGAGAACAACCACTTGGCCAACTGACAGGAAGAGGTCTATATTTGTTCCCATCCTAAAGAAGGGTGACCCAACAGAGTGTGGAAACTATAGAACAATCTCATTGATTTCACATGCAAGCAAGATTCTACTGAAGATTATCCAAAAACGACTGGAACAGTACATCAGCAGAGAACTGCCAGAAGTCCAGGCTGGGTTCAGAAGGGGTCGTGGTACTAGGAATATTGTTGCTGATGTTAGATGGCTCTTAGCTGAAAGCAGAGAATACCAGAAGAATGTCTATCTGTGTTTCATTGATTATGCAAAGGCATTTGACTGCGTGGATCATAACAAACTGGCTGACTCTGAGAAGAATGGGAATCCCAGAACATTTAATCATGCTAATGTGAAACCTATACTTGGACCAAGAGGCAGTCATCAGAACAGAGCAGGGCAACACTGCATGGTTCAAAATTGGGAAGGGTGTACGTCAGGGATGTGTCCTATCTCCATACCTTTTCAACCTGTATGCAGAGCAGCTTATCCAAGAGGCTGGGCTCTATGAGGAGAAGCGTGGCGTTAGGATTGGTGGACAATCTATCAACAATCTGCGTTATGTAGATGACACAACCTTGCTTGCTGAAACTGAGGAGGACCTCATGCACTTACTGCATAGGGTCAAGGACTGCAGCCTTCAGTATGGACTGAGGCTCAATGTCAAGAAGACAAAAATTCTCACCACTGGACCAATCGGTAGCATCAGGATGGATGGCGAAGAGATTGAGATTGTTAACAGCTTCAGTTTGCTCGGCTCCACGGTCAACACCCTTGGCACCAGTAGTCAGGAAATCAAAAAACGTATTGCAATGGGAAAGTCTGCTGTTAGGGACCTCTCTAAAGTACTCAAGAGCAACGGTGTCTCTCTGGAGACTAAGGACCGCCTGACACAGGCCATGGTTTTTGCAATCACTTGTTATGCATCAGAGAGTTGGACAATGACTAGGGAGGATAGAAGGAGAATTGATGCCTTTGAGCTGTGGTGCTGGAGAAGAGTATTGAATGTACCATGGACTGCCAAGAAAACAAACAGATTCATCGTAGAGAGGATTAAACCAGGCTTCTCCTTGGAGGCAAGGATTCTGGGGCTTCGCCTGACATACTTTGGACATGTTGTAAGGAGAGACAGGTCTTTAGAGAGGGACATCATGCTGGGTAGAGTAGAGGGACAGCGCAGGAGGGGAAGACCCTCTATGAGGTGGATTGATTCAGTGACTGGGGTAATCGGGATGGGTGTGTCAGAGGCAATGCGATTGGCACAGGATAGAGCACAGATTAGGACATAGGGTCGCTATGAGTCGCAAATGACTCGACGGCACATAACAACAACAACAACAGGAAGAATCTGTTTTCTTAGGAGTCCATGGCACCTGCAGGTCTCTTCTCCAGCACCAAAGCTCAAAAGCCAAGCCAACTGAAACTGTGAACAATCTCAATCTCTTCACCATCCATCCTGATTCTGTACTCCCATTTCCCACATTTACTGTTCCATCTTGGTTCAGTTTCCCCATTCCTGTCTGTCTTTTGGTTTCTGTGGTTCTGGAAGGTCTCACAGAAACTCAGAACCACTCAGGCAAAATAGCTTGCATGACTGGATGATGGAGGCCAGTGTTGTAGAGACTGGTGTGTGGTCAGGAACCACAATGGCCCAGCTGGATGCTGTGTCCCAGGAGAGGAGGTATCCCAAGGGAGTGAGCATTGAGTTCCCATGAGCATTTGGTAGGGAAGGGCTTGTTTCTCACCCTAATTCTGTCTCCTTAATGCAATTAATATGTATTCAAAATATGGGAGGTCATACTAATTAATTGTTCTATACTGTTGTGCCCAAAAGGCACACCTGATATGATCAGAATCCAAGTGGAAAATTATATCCCTCAGCTGGTTCATGATGTATACATTTGAGGATTCCAAGTACAGAGAAAAGAATGGAAGTGATGATGGAGAGAGGAAGATTTATTCCCTGTTTCAAATCTGGGTCTTTTGGTGCCTCCATTGCTCATGCTTTCTCATCCTTTCTGGAATTTCTTTCCTACACACAGTTGACTGTCCTCACCCAGGAGTCTCACACACACCTTGGTCCACTCACCTTGCCAAGAGTTTCTCTACTGGCCTATTGGACCAGAAGTTAACATGAAGGAAGAATAAAACAACTATGAGATATCATCTCACCCCAGTCAAAATAGCAAAATTTAACAGAACAGCAAGCAACAAGTGCTGGCGAAGTTGTGGAGAAACTGGAACCCTGATTCACTGTTGGTGGGAGTGTAAAGTGGTGCAACCCCTGTGGAAAGCAGTATGGCGCTTTCTCAAAAAGTTGTAAATAGAAATACCATTTGACCCAGCAATTCCACTACTGGGAATATACCCTGAAGAGATGATAGCTGGCATCCAAGCAGATATATGCACACCCATGTTTATTGCAGCTTTGTTCACAATAGCAAGGAGTTGGAAACAACCTAAGTGCCCATCAACAAA
>NW_006399885.1:312750-315022 GCF_000299155.1 Elephantulus edwardii | reverse complement strand
TTGGACAATTAAAACAGACATTTGGATGGCGGGGAAGAAGAACAAACTGGGGAGGAGGGTAGAGAGAATGGTGCAGCAATGAAGGAATGAAAACCCAAAATCCCTGTAAATGTTCATTAAAACTAATAAAATTAAAAAAAAAAACATGAAGGAAGAAAATGAAGTAACAGAAGCAAAACTTTGTTATTGTTGTTTTTTGGGTGCCATTAAGTCCAGTAAAACTTAGTGACCCTATGAACAACAGATCTGAATTCTGTCCTATCCTGTGCCATCTTCATTATGCCACAAGAGCTCCCTAAGTCACAATTGTTGTTGTTATTGTGTACCGTCCATTTGGTACTGACCCGTAGCTGGGCTTGTCTTCAAACTGACATCATTACTCCTCACTAATTTGGAGAAGTCCTGACAGCAGATTTGCTCAATGATACAGTTCTTCTGATCTCCTGACTCTTTGGTAACAAAAGTGATTGTGTGCCCAAATAAAATTAAATAATTGAAACCCTCAATATTTTCTCTATCATAATGTTTCCTATTAGCCCAGTGGTGATGATTTTTGTTGTCTTGATGTTGAGATGTAATACACACTGAAAACTATAATCTTTGACCTGTAGCAAACATTTCAAGTCCTCCTCACTTTGAGCAAGGAAGGATCCACATAGGCTCAGTTGTTGATGAATCTTCCTCTGATGCTGATGTCACATTCTTCTCCTTGTGTACAGCTTCTCAAATTATTTGCTCAGTATGCAAATTGAATATCGAATAGATATAAAGTATACACTCCTAATACTTATTATTGTTGTTGTTAGGTTCCATCGAGTTGAGTACAACTCATAGTGACCTTATGAACAACAGATCTGAACCCTGTCCTAACCTGTGTCATTTTCATACTTCCTGACACACTAGAGCCCATTGTGACAGTAACTGTGTCAGTCTACCTGGTCGAGGGTCTTCCTCTCCTTTGCCAATCCTCTATCCTTTCCAACATCTGATCCTCTATCCTTCCCAGCATCATGTCCCTCTCCAAGGAACAGTCCCTCCTAGCAACATGCCCAAAGTATGTGAGGGGAAGTCTCATCATTCTTGTCTCCACAGAGCACTCCAGCTGCACCCTCTCCAAAACATATTTGTTTGTTTTTTTTAGTTGTCTATGGAATATCTGTTCATTGCTCTTCTCCAACACCACACCTCAAAGGCATCAATTCTTCTGTCATCCTTATTCATTGTCCTGTTCTCAGATACATAGGAAGTGACTGGAAAGAACATGACCTGGGTCAGACCCATCTTAGTCCTCAAACTGACAACATTACCCTTTATACTTATTCCGCAAACTGACATTATTATTCCTTGTATTTTTTTATTACATCTTCTTATTTTTCAACCATGCAGTGTTCTCTTGTTCTGTTTGTACAACAACTTCTTATTCTTGGCATAGGTTTAGTATGAGTATATTTATCCTCCCCCCACCCCTTTTTTTTCTTTTTAAATTTGGTATACCGTTGAATCGGATCTTACTGGTGCAGGAGGAGATTGCCTCTCTTCCAGTGGAGCATCTGATGGTTTCGAACTATGCACCAGTAGGCCACCAGAGCTCCTTTTGTATGAGCATATGTAAATGTTCTGGGATTCCCATTCTTCTTAATATATTAGCTATGTGTTATGATCTACACAGTCAAATGTTGTTGCATAGTAAGAGTGACAAATTTAGGGGCAGCATATGTATTTCTGAATCCTGGAGAATAGAGGATTATGCTTGGGGTTGATGCAAGACTCACAACTTAATACAGAAGAATCAGGAATGAAATTGCAAAATTTAGCTAGACAACAGATTAACCTAGAAGAGGCAATTAGTTTGACAGATTGGATAAAATCTGTGATTAAGTTTATCCTTTGAAGACAGTGTCCCACTTTCCTTCTGAATGGAACACTCCAGAGAGAGCGTTTAATGTTCTGCATATCCAAGCCATGCTGAAATGACTTTATGCATTCACCTAATGAGTATGCCCTTTGCAGAGTCTATAATAGAGGTTATAATCAGGAACTCTTCTAATATGAGCACCTCAGCTAGCTTTGCTACTGAAGAACAATACAACAATTAAAGAAGGTGTGACAACTCTATTGAAATTATTTCCCCTTATGTATTTTGGGGATACAAGGAACATCAGGGTGATTCACAGGCAAATTGGAAGAGACAATGTGGAAAATATTTACGCTAGTGGAGATTTTTACATGGTTACAACAACATGCATTATGCAGATGACACAACCTTGCTTAC
>NW_006399885.1:299928-312320 GCF_000299155.1 Elephantulus edwardii | reverse complement strand
AATATCCAAAAGTCAATAGGATTTCTCTACAGTAACAAAGAGAACTCAGAGACCGAAATAAAGAAAGCAATAACATTTATAATAGCCAACCACAGATTGAGATACTTGAGAGTGAACGTAACTAGAGATACAAGAGACCTATATAAAGAAAACTACACAGCATTCCTGAAAAACAATAAAAAAAATGGAACAATGTGCCCTGTTCATGGATAGGAAGACAATATAGTAAAAATTACAATCCTACCAAAGGTAATTTACATATTAAGTACAATCCCAATCCAGATACCAAATTCATTTTTCAAGGAGATTGGAAGGGAAATTATCAAATTTATTTGGAGAGACAAAAGGCCTTGAATAAGCAAAACACTTCTGAGAAACAAAAATGAGGTTGGAGGCAACGCACTCTCTGACTCAAAACCTACTACACAGCAGTGGTAACCAAAACAGCATGGTACTGGTACAATGACAGGCTCATAGACCAATGGCACAGAATTGAGAACCCAGATATAGACCCAGCTATCTATGGTCAACTGATATTAAACAAGGAAGTCAAAGCTATCAAATGAGGAAATGATAACCTCTTCAACAAATGGTGCTGGCAAAACTGGACTTCCACCTGCAGAAAGCTGAAACAGGATCCACATTTCACACTATACACAAAAATCAACTCAAGGTGGATCAGAGACCTGGGAGTAAAGCCATAACCATAATGTTCTTACGAGACAAACTGGAATCAAACTTAGAAGCACTAGTCCAAGGTATAAAGAAACTGCCAAATACAACCAGAAATGCACAATCTAAAGAGAATAAAATTCATGGGACCTTCTAAAGAGGAAATCTCTGTGTACATCAAAACCTTTTTCTATGAGGGTGAGAAGAAAACCTACAGACTGGGAACAAACATTTGGTAATACCATCTCAGACAAGAGTCTTATAACAAAAGTTTACAGAATACTCCTGAGACTCCACAAGAAAAAGACTGATGGCCCGTCTCAGACCCCTCCCATCGTCCCAGGTAATCGAAGATGCAAAAACCGCACAACATTCGTCCGGCAGGCCGCTCAGAGGAGGGGTTAGGCATCTGACTAGCTGAAAGCTGGGCAGCTTAGAGGCCAGTCTCAGACCCCTCCCATCTTCCCAGGTAATCAAAGACGCAAAAACTGCGCAACATTCGTTCCGGCTCTACACACCAGTTCTACAGGATGTATCACCTTTGCTCGGAAAACATTACGACTAAACTTCAGAAACATTGATCCCAACATAAGGAACTACCATCAGCTGATGTGTTTGGAATCACAGAAGCCATGGAAGCTTCATATTTAAGTTATTAGATGGAGGGCTGGTCAAAGGGAGATAGATGTGAAGGGAGGGGGTAGAAGTGGATGGGTATCCTGGTGGATGGTGGAGCAGGGAAATAAGTGGGTAAAGACGCGTGTGAGAAAGGCAGGGACAACACTGACACTAAAGTTAACTCCGCAATAAGGGATATACCTTTAACTTGCTGGTCTGTCTGATACGTCTCTAAATCTGAACATTCACATTAAGACAGACTAGGAAGAAGGATTGGCCATCCACTTCTGAAATAGCAGGCCTCTGAAAACCCTATGTACAACCATACCTTGGACATGTTGTGAGGAGAGACCGGTCCTTAGAGAGGGACATCATGCTTGGGAGGGTGGAGGGACAGCGCAAGAGAGGAAGGCCCTCTATGAGTTGGATTGATTCAGTGACTGGGATAATTGGGATGGGAGTGTCAGAGACAGTGAGATTGGCACAGGACAGAGCGGAGTTTAGGGCTGTTGTACATAGGGTCGCTATGAGTCGCAAGCGACTCGATGGCACATAACAACAACAACAACAACAACAACAACAATCCAATTATAAAATGGGCAAAAGACATGGAAAGAATTTTCACAGAGGAAGATATTCAAATGGCAAACAGACACATGAAGAAATGCTCCAAATCACTAGCAGTAAGAGAGATGCAAATAAAAACCACAGTGAGCTACCATCTCACTCCAGTAAGAGTGGCAAAGTTTAACAGGGCAGCAAGTAATGGATGTTGGAGAGGATGTGGCAAGAAATGAACTCTTTTTTTTTAAATTGTATTTTATTCTTTTGTATGGGTGTACCGTCAAATCAGATCTGATTGGTACAGGGGGAGATTGCACCTCTTTCTCCAGCAGAGCATCTGAAGGATTTGAACTGCATACCTCTGGAATTGCAGTGTAGCTTCCTTGTCACTGAGAAATGAACTCTTATATATTGTTTTTTTTTTTCCACTCAGACTGCGTCCTCTCCCTCTTCCTCTCCCATGATGGGAGAGAAGAACGATCATCAATGGCAAGTGGCAGTTGCAACGAAGCAACACCAAGAGCCGGCTTCACGCAAACTCTTATATATTGTTGGTGGGATTGTAAAATGGTGCAACCATTCTGGAAGTTAGTTTGGTGCTTCCTCAAAAAGCTGAACTTAGAAATTCCATATGACCCAGCTATTCTACTATTTGTACTATATCCTGAGAATATCAGAACTGAGGCACAGACTGAGATTTGTATACCAATGTTCATAGTAGCATTATTCACCATCGCAGGAACATGGAAACAGCCCAGATGTCCAACCACAAACAAATGGATTGGGAAATTATGGTACATTCACACAATGGAATACTATGCAGCACGCACGAGCAATAATTTTGTAAGTTATTACCTAAATTGGGAGGGACTGGAGAGCATTATGCTGAGTGAACAAACTCAGTCTCACAAGGATAAATATTGTATAAGACCATTATTGTAGAATGAGTATAAGGATCCAGGAGGGGTGGGAGAGGCTTGAAACAGAGCGATGTGGATGTACAGGGGGAAGAAAGGATTAATCATTGGGTTGTACAATTTGATGGGAGATGGTGAGGGAAATTGAAAGAATTTTTTAAGTTTGTATTAGAATTAAGTAAACTAGTGAAAAAACTTTGAAACAAACAAAGACAAATTGCACTGGGAAAATTTGCTGTCAAGGACCTTTCCAGAGTACTGCAGAGCAATAATGTCAGTCTAGAGAATAAAGTATACCTGATCCAGGCCATGGTCTTTGCAATTACTTGGTATGTATAAGAGAGCTGGACAAAGACCAAGGATGACAGAAGAAGAAAAAGAACAATACGTTTGATTTGTGACGCTGGAGAAGAGTATTGAATAAAATATGGACTGTTAAAGAGAAAAAACAGATCCATCTTGGAGAGGGTGAAACCAGGATACTCCTTGGAAGTAAGAATTCTGAAGCTTGACCTGATACTTGGAAGGGTGGAGGGATAGTACAAGAGAGGAAGACCCTGGATGAGATGGATTGACTCAGTGACTGGTAATGGTAGTAAGTGTGTCATATACCATTAAATTGGCTCAGGTCTCAGGTTAGAGCAAGATTCAGGGCTGTTGACCATAGGGCTGCTATGACTCAGAGTTGACTCAGTGCCACATAACAACAACTCGGGAATAAGATGAGTATAGCAGACACTGATAGAGTTGAGACAAAGGTTTTCAGGCAGCATTGTATGAGCTTAAGTGGGCCAATGAATACTCCCTCTGTTCTCCCAACATCAAGAGGGCCTAAACAAGTCCTTTCACTTTGTTCCAGTCATGAGGAAATTAATGAAGGGGGATCTGGCATGGAATCACTTGAAGCAGATTCTCAGCTAGTTGATCAAGATGTGGATTGACAAGAAGGTCAGGGTCTTCTGGTCCAACTCCAAGCAGGTTACCTGTGGCCATATGTGCATGTGTAGGTAAAATGGCCTGGGAGTGGAGAAGACAACTTCTTAGAATTTCTGGACACAGGAACCCAATGTCTGGTAGTCCCCAAACCTGTTGATAAAATCTTGAAGGGATCTAAAGTAGTGCTAGGGGGATATGAGAATGCAGCAATTGACAGAACTAAGGTAAAAGTCTGGATGAGAGTTGGAAAATATAAACATGTTGTGTGAAGTAGTTGCATCTCCTTTACCTTAATATATTCTTGGTACGGCTATTATGTCTAATTAGGGAATACTCCCTATCCCAACTATTATGAAACTGAGGGCATTTAAGTCTGGCTTGTGTCCCATGTTGATTGTTTTGGTGTTGGCCTTAAAATGGGCTTTTCTTTTAAGCTGTAACTGAAGATTGGTTAGCCTCTTCTGATCTCCAGCTGCCTTAACTGAAGACACATGGTCTTGTAAATCATCAACAGATGTGAGTCTGCCACACTGGGCAGAAAGACTTGGAGTGAGCAAGAGTTGTGGCAGCAAGAATTGAAGGAGACTGGAGTGATACCCTGATGATAGTGGTGGAGACACTGTGCCATAGATGTGGAAAATTGTGGCAAGATGCCACCTGAGGCTTTTTGCATTTGTGCTGGCCACAGTTAAAGGTTTTGCTGCTCTTGCCAGATGCTTGAAGGAGAAGCTGATTCTGAAGCAAACCTTGCTGGAGGATTTGGATTTGACTGCTGAACTGAAACCAGAGCTTGGACTAATTTAGGAACTGTGCCTTGAACTTGGGCTAAAACTTGGACTTGTACAGAGTGGTGTTCTTTGCCTCCCTAACTCTCCAACTTTCTTCCATAATAAACCCCATCCTCAGTACCACAACTGTGCGTCTATGAGCCAACAACGAAGAAGGGAACCTGTTCTAGAGGCACCGTGGGGCTGGGCTACAGGCTCTTTATCTGCTTTCTGCTCTGAAAGGCTGTGCTAGTCTCACTCCCTTTTACCCTTTCAGAAAGATGCTCATGGCTCTCTGCACCTAAGTCCCATTTTCTGCTCTTTAGACAATTTGACATGTTAAATAAAAACCATTAAAATTGCCTGAGTGCACTTAGGTTGTTAGTTGGAAGCAGTATAGGATAGATAGTGGACAAAAAAGAAAGAACTGCTTTGATTAAAGACATACTAAAAGCCAGAGTGTTGGTGTCAGCAAATTCTCTGTATTACAGCCTTGTATGGCTTGTGAAAAAGGCAGATGACTCATGGAGATTAACTGTAGACTACTACTGAGGCCTAAATAAAGGAGAGCCACCTGAGGTTTCAGCAATCCCAGACATGGTATCAAGGGGACAGAAAACACAGCAGATCAAAGAAGACTGGTACTCAGTGATAGATTTTGCAAAATAGCCAGCTGCAGTTTACTTTCATGGGAGAAAGATTTCTGATTACCTTTGCAGTACTATCACAGGGCTATTTGAATTTGTTAGACTACTGTTATAGCCTGGTTAGAAGAGACTTATACTTGATCTAGATATCCAGTGTAAGTATACATTGCAGTCATGATATACAGTTAATGTCAAACACTGAAGAAAAAGGCTAGGAATTTGAAAACAATGTTTGCCAACATGACCAATGGAAATTGGTTGATAAATCCAGCAAAACTCAGGGCTCTCCTAAACAGTAAATTCTTGGGAATAACCTAGGCATGGCCCACCCATGAAATTCCACAGGCAACCAAGGAGAAATTGTTATCCCTATCTACTCCCATGATAGATGGAGAAGAGATTGAAGCTGTTAACAATTTCAGCTTGCTCGGTTCCACAATCTACACTCTTGGCACCAGCAGTCAGGAAATCAGAAGACCAATTTCATTGGGGAACTCTACTGTCAAGAAACCTCTCCAAAGTACTAAAGAGCAATGATATCAGTCTAGAGACTAATGTGTGCCTAATCCAGGTCATGGTCTTCACAGTTGCTTTGCAACAGAGAGCTGGACAATGACCTAAGGAGGACAGAAGAAGAATCTATGCCTTTGAGTTGTGGTTCTGAAGAAGAATATTGAACCACTAGGAGAGTAAATAAGTCTGCTTGGAGAGAGTGAAACCAAGTTTCTCCTTGGAGGCAAGGATTTTGAAGCTCTGTTTCACATACTTTGGGCACATGGCTAGGAAGGACCAGTCCTTGGTGAAGGACATTATGCCTGGAAGGATGGAGGGACAGTACAGGAGAGAAAGGCTCTGGATGAGATGAAGTGACACTGTAACTGGAGCAATGGGATAAGTGTGTTGGAGTCAGTGAGACTGGCTCAAGATAGACCAGAATTCAGAGCTGTTGTACATAGGGTCACTATGAGTTGTGGGTGACTCATTAGCACATAACAACAACAACCACCTACTCCCAAAACTAAAGAGGAGACCCAATGTTTGATTAGTCTGTTTAGAGTTTGGAAGACTCATACCTCACATCTTTGGATATTGTTAGCTCCTATCCATAAAGTTACTAGAAAGAAAGTTGTGTTTGAATAAGGGCCTGAGAAACTGCAGACTATCGCTGAAGTACATAAAGCAGTCTCACTCTCTTTACTTCTAGGACCTTATTCACATTCAAGTATGATTCTTGAGGAATCTGCCATCTGTGCTTAGGTAGACTGGAGTTTATAGCAAAAAACAGAAGGCTGACTTATGGTGGTCATTGGGATTCTGACAGGAAATTTCCCAACATACCATTTGAATGACAATTACTCACTTACAGACGTACATGAGATTATTATGAGGTCTTAAATTTCCATGATGTCTTGGCCAGAGAAACACTAAAATAAATATAGTGGTGCCAAAAATCGTTCTGTGATAAAATGAAAACGGCTCACACAGGAACAAGTCATTGGGGAAATAGTCTGTTCTCCCAATAATTCTACAACTATCTGCTGATCGGCAGTGGGTTGCTTGGTTCACAGAGGCAGTTCCAGGGTATGTGGACAGCACTTTATGTTTAAAGCTGCCACATTAAGACTATCAAAAGATAAGACCTTGATTAAGAAAGGCAAGAACAGATCAGCAAAATGGGCTGTACTGCATGCAGTGATTCAGACTCCAGGGTGGGCAGGTGTGAAGAAGTCTTTTCAGGAACGCAGAAAAGGGCGCAGGGTTCTGAACAGCACCAGAGAGATGCTGGTTCTGAAAATAACGCCCGAATGGAGGGCTGTGCGGTAAATGGATGCAATATAGTCTGAGAAGAGTTACGCCAATGGACTCTCTCAGTCTGGTTTGGTGAGGTTATTGAGATCAGCTCTGGTGTCTCAGTGGGTAAGGGCTTGCACCACCAACCCCAAGACAGGGAATTCAAGTCCACTAGCTGCTCTGTGAGAGAAATATGGGCAATCTCCTCCTGGGCAATTTACAGTCTCTGAAAACCTATTGGATCATCAGCTATGAATCTGTCCTGACTTGATAGCAATGAGGGGATTTCCTAAGTGAGATTTGATGGTGTTTATTACAATAATAAAATATATCAGAAAGGATAAGGATGCCACAGGTTAGGACAGGGTCTGTTTGTAGGATTGCTATGAGTCATATTCAACACACAACAACAGCAACAACAATTGAAATAATAAAGAGATCTTAGTGGTACAGTGGATAAAGAATTTGACTGATAACTGATTCAAAGGCAATGAGTTGTTTTGTTTTGTACCCAAGAAGGGAACTGACCTCTAAATTTAAATACACATGTAGTCTTTCTTGGAATTGTTATAAACAGCATGAATATATGTTCATTATCGTATGTGTTTTTATTACAACGTTGTTGTGTAGTGGTGAGTCAGAATTGACTCATAACTGATCCTCCAACAGGTTCTCAGACACATTGACTGGCATGGGAAGAGATTGTCCATCTTTCTCTCTACAGCAGTTGGTGAATTTGAACCGCATGCCTTTGGGTTGACAACACAATTCTTCACCACTAAAATACCAGAGCTCCTTATTACAATGATCACCTCCCTTTTTTGAGCATTTTGTGAAGATATGTAAAATATAATGAGGGAATTTCTATATTATTAGCCAAATCTCTGCTGACAAGTAACCTTTCTCTCATTTCCCTCAATGTTCCCACAACAGTCTTTCGGTGACAGAGAGCTTGGATGCTTTTCCATTCTGACCTCTCATCTGTCAACCTTGATGACCCCTAATATGTTTCTGACCTTAGAACCCCTGTCGACAGATTGCTACTGATGGGAGTCTGTGCTGTTCCGTGCTGGCCAGCAGAGGGCAGGCAGATACCTATGCATACTTTCCTGAAGCCCAGGCTTAGAAGAAGAAAAGCATTTGGCGTCACAACACATCCCTTCTCAAGTGTGAGATCCATCTGTGCGAATAGTACCTGTAAACATCCCTTCATGGTATTTCTCCAGAGCTTAGCACACTGCTGTGCTCTGTGCTGGTTGTTTATTTGTGGAAGGACTGTGCCTTCATTCTCTGAGCCTCTGAAAATATATTAAAAAAATGTTTAGAATGAATGACTGAGCAAAGTAGCATCTGGCTGAAGAGAGGACAAGAAGAAAAGAAAGTCTATCTGTTGGAAGGCTTGTACTGTAGCATGAAACAGTAATTAAGAAAAGAGATGTTTCTAGTACAAATCCTCAGCATAAATATTTGTTTCAGACAATCAGGCATAAACCACAGAGATAAATAAACGTTGTTGCTCCTGAGAGCTGGGTTTTCTAAGTGGAGTAAGGAAGGTTTCCTCTTTCCTTTAATCAAGTCCTTCCACCAGGTCATTTTTTTTTTTTGTTTTGTTTCCAAAACTTGTAATTGATAATGTTTATTCCATATATTTCTTTCCAAAAGAACAATTCTTAAATTACTTTGATGATATCAGCATGGTTGAAATAATTTTAGAGTCTCAATTTTATCCTATATGACTAATCAGTAGTATCAGATGCAAGCTAAATCTTTCTGAAGATTATCCAAAAACAACTGGAACAGTACATTGACAGAGAACTACCAGATGTAAATTGGGTTTAGTAGAGGTCGTGACACCAGAGACATTATAACTACTGTTATATGGATCTTGCACCAGGTCATTCTTTTTTTTTTTAGATTTTATTTTGATAATTTTAATGAACATTTACAGAGATTTTGGATTTCCATTCATTCATTGTTGCACTTTTCTCCCTGCCCAGCCCTCCCCTCTGCCCCCCCCCGCCCCAGTTCGCTCCTATCTTTGAAAAGTAAAATTCTTTATTTGATATACAATCCCCCTGCACCCCTCCCACCGCCCAAAGTACACTCCACTATGCAACCTCAATTGTGGGCTCTTGCGATGATGATAATACCCTATCATACATCGCTTTTAAATTATTCTTTCCCTCATCTTAATGAAACAGAAGTGTTAAGTCCCCTGCCCTCAACTACAGGAAACAGTCGGCAACATCTTTTTGTGTGTGTGTGTGTGACAACTCAGTGATAGAAGTTAGTGATGCTACTGAACATTTTACAATGTTCAGGACAGCTTCCTGCCCCTTAGCAAAGAACTGTCTGGCCCACAATGTCAGTAGTGCCAACTGCTTTAGTCAATATGAGATGGAACCAACTTGACAATACACAAAAACAACTGCAATGATTCCAAGTAGAATTAACAAATGTGGGTCAAATGGGATTTTGGAGGACAGGATTTTAAGTCAGTGGGGCTTCTCTAAATAGGGAACTATTGAAGTTTCATTATTTGCATAAAGAAAGGCATTCTTCATGGTGCAAGAGACACTCAGTTGGAGCTACCTAGATAAATAGTTGTCAGAACATAAGATCCTGGTTGTCACTGAAACAAATTATTGAGTATGATGCAGTCGGTCTGGTTTGGTATTTATTGTGCATTATTATTATCTCAGGATTTAGTTCTAAATTATGTATCCAGATAGTGCCATCAAGTGAAGTACAACTCATAGTGACCCTATGAATGAATGATCTGAACCCTATTCCTATCCCACAATCCTCACAATCTCTCACCCACTCAAGCTGTAGTCACCCTGTGTGGAGTTAGAAGAGGACTGTGACCAAGTGGATGAGCTAAGATATGTTTAACTAAAAGAACAGTAATAAACAGAGTTGGCACCTTAAACCACTGTGGCTCAGAAAAACCTGAAGAGTGGCTGACTGATAATTGCTTTGATAAGAATACCTACATGCTTAAAACATAAACCTTGTTAATGAGACTCTGAGTAAATATTAGGTGCATGTCCCTTGTATATCTGTTGGTAACTGTTTGTCCTAAGAGAATGCTCTTAAGGAAATGTTTTACTCCCTGCTTTAACTGCTATTATCTGTTTTATAGCATACTATTAATCATTTGGAGATTTTGCTTAAAAGCTTCACTTGTACTGAATGAAGTCGCTTAAGATTCTTGAAGCCCTGGAGTCCCTTGCTCCCCAACTATTTTATGTCAATCTTTTATCACATCTCTCTGATTCCTCACTCTTGGACCTGTCAACCCATCTAGATGAGGATCTTCCTTTTCTTTTTTTCTTTTTTTACTTCCAAAGCATGATGTTCCTCTCCAAGGAACATCACTCCTAGCAATGTGCTCAAAGCACATGAGATAAAACTCCATCATCTTTGCTTCCAAGGAGCACTCTGGCTACATTTTCTCTAAGACAACTGCTTGTTCTTTTGGCAACCCTTGGGATATTCAATACTCTTACCAGCAGCACAAATCAAAGACATCAATTTTCCTGTCATCCTTATTCATTGTCCAGCTCCCTGATGCATAGCAAGTGATTGAGAAGACCATGACCTGAATAGGCACACCTGAGTCTTCACACTGATATCTTTGCTCTTCAGTATTTTGGAGAGATCCCTGACAGCAGATTTGTCCACTGCAATATGTCTCCTGATTTCTTGAGAACTGCTAGTACAAGAGTGTTGATTGTTGATCCAAGTAAGATTAAATCATTGACAGCTTCCATTTTTCCACCCATGTATCTAATATTCACTGTTGGGCCTGTGGTGAGGATCTTTGTCTTCTTAAGGTTGAAATGTCATCTATACAATGGCTATAGTCCTTGATCTTCTGCAGCAAGCATTTCATAATTACTTCACTTTCAGAAAGCAAATTTGTGTCATCAGCTTAACACAGGTTATTGATGCCACACTCTTCTCCATCGTGTCTGACTTCACAAATTATTTACTCAGCATACAGTGTGGAAAAAGAAGTGACGTCCAATTCCTATACTACTTGCCTCTGGAAACTCTATGAACTTTGATAAATGTCAATAGTTATAGAAAGGCTTCAGACCTTTTGTTCATAGGGTCACTATGAGTCACACTTGACTCAATGGCAATCACTATCAACAACAGAAATCACCACCAACAACAGATTGAATAGATGTGGAGGAAGGATACAATTCTGATGCAAACCCTTTCTGATCTTAAACCATGCAGTGTTCCCTTGCTCTGTTTGCACAACAACTTCTTGGTCTAGGTATGTGTTTCACATAGGCACAATTAAAGTGTTCTGAGATTCCCATTTGTTTAAATGTGAACCTATAATTTGTTATGAGCCAGGCAGTCAAATGCCTTTGTATAGTCAATAAAACAAAAATACACATTCTTCTGGTAAAGATCAGTAAACGTTTAAGTTCTTGCCAATAGAGATGTTGGAATCTGTGGAATGTGTGTTTCTATAGAATGCTTGAGCTTGTAAGTCACTCACTCACTCACTCATCATTGCTGTTGAATTGAAATGGACTTATACTTGACCCTTTAGTGGATTTTCAGAGGCTGTAAATCACACCAGAGGAGGTGGCCCATATTTCTCTTGAGAATACTTGGTTGATTCCAATCCTCTACCATTGGGTTGGCAATGCAAGTCCTTACCTAGTAGGCCATCCGAGTTCCCTTAAGTTTGTAAAGTAGATAAAATAGAAATGAAATGACTGTTTATGATTGAACAGGAACCATTTCAGGAAGTAGCACATGGTCAAGAATTAATGGCAATAAAGGAAGTTCTATCTGTACTGAAGACATTGGCAAAAAATACAACCCCAGGAGTTGACAGAATACCAATCGACATATTCCAACAAACAAATGCAGCCCTGGATGTGCTCACCAGGTTGTGCCAAAAAATCTGGAAGACAATTACCTGGCCAACTGACCAGAAGAGATTCATATTTATTCTTGTTCCCAAAAAAGGTCATCTACGAGAATGTGAAAATTATCAAACAATATTAATATCACATAATCTTGCTGAAGATTATGCAAAAATGGCTAGAACAGTATAACAGAAAACTGCCAGAAATTGAGACTGGGTTTAGAAGAAGCTATAGAACCAGGGATCTATTTTCTGACGTCAGATCTTTGCTGAAAGCAATTAATGCCAGTAGAGTGTCTACTTGTGCTTTATTGACTATGGAAAGGCATTTGGCTGCATGGATCACAACAAAATATGACTAACATTGAGAAGAATAGGAATCTCAGAACACTTAATTGTACTCGTGTAGAACCTATACCTAGAACAAAAAGCTGTTGTGGGAACAGAGCAGAGGAACACTGCATGGTTCAAATCAAGAGAGGTATGCGTCGGAGATGGGTCCTTTCTCCATACCTTTTCAATCTGTATGCTGAACAGATCATTTAAGAAGCTGGACTTTAAGAAGAAGAACGTTCCACTA
>NW_006399885.1:296220-299684 GCF_000299155.1 Elephantulus edwardii | reverse complement strand
TGAATCAGGATCAAGAAGCAAGTAGAGGGGGGAGGGGTTTGTGCTGGGAGAAGGGTGCAACAATGAATGAATGGAATCCCAAAATCTCTGTAGATGTTCATTGAAATGAAAAATAAACAACCTAAATTAAAAAAAAAAGAAGAACGTAGCGTCAGGATTGTAGGAAGCCTCATCAGCCTGTGTTATTCAGAGATACCATCTTGCTCTCCTCAGGTGAGGAAGACTTGTAGCACTTGCTTTAGAAGAGCAAGGACTAGATAGCCTTTAATATAGATTTCATATCAGTATCAAGAGAACAAAAGCCCTCAGCACTGGGCCGATGAGCAGCATCATGATAAATGGAGAAAAGATGGAAGTCATCAATGATTTCATCTTGGATCCATTATCAACACCTCTGGATCAACAATCAGGAATTCAAAAAACAAGTTGCAGTGGGGGTGGGGGTGGGGAATCTGCAGTCAAATACCTCTTCAGAGTACTAAGGAGCAAAGATGTCAGTCTAAAGACTAATGTGTGCCTAATCCAAGGCATGGTCTTTTCAATTTCACCTGAAAGTTGAACAATGATTAAGGATGATAAAAAATTGATACTTTTGAGCCACAGTGCTGGGAGAGTGTTGGATATTCCTTGTACTGCCAAGAACATAAACAGATTTGTCCTGGTGAAAGTGAAACTACAGTGCTCTTTGGAGTCAAGGATGGCAAAATTCCATCTCACATACTTTGGGCATATTGATATGAGGGACCACTTTGGGACATCATCACAGAAGCGGAAGACTTTCAACGAGATAGATTGCAACATTCACTGTTACCATGGGCTTGAGTCTCTTGGAGATGGATCTGTTGTTTATAGATTCACTAAGAGTTTAGTCAACTTGATGGCACATAGCAACAATAAATACCCCATAGGGCTGGTTCGTTTGCTTTCCAGCACAGGACTGATAATGTCTTAGTAGAATAAATTATCACTCAAAGTCTGTATTTTGTTGAAATTTAATGTAAAAGTTAATGAGAAGATCACCAGATCTTAGAATGTCCCACCAAATACAGAAATCCCTTCTCCTCAAGTGGTGAAATGATGACAACTTCAGAGAAACAAACGGTTCTGCTGTAATACATATATTACGTGGGAGGAGATTGCCCATCCTTCTCCCACAGAGCACCTGGTGGCCTTGAATGCCTTGGAGATTGCAGCACAGCTTCTTGCCACTAGGCCACCATTCTGAGAAAGGTAGACAGGGTCAGCGAAAGAAAGACCTTCGAAGAGATGGATTGATACAAGAACTCCAACAATGGGCTTGAGCGTGGCAGAGATTGTGGTGATGGTGTAGAATAGATAGGGCACGGTTCAGATCTGTTGGTCATAGGGTCACTATGAGTTGTCAACTCGATGGAACCAAACAACAACAACAACAACAACAATAACAACACAGCTCTATTGCAACTAGCATTTCTCTTATTCTTAGCTTGATTAAACACTGAACTTGATACTGTTCTTATGACACTAAGTTTTCTCCTAAGTTTGTGCAGTTACATATGCTCTTTCTCTGTTGAAAATGCTTTCCTCACCCCAATCCGCCTTTCTTTCCCTGGAAAGTATCTACTCCTCTCTCAGAATCCAGCTCAAATGTTACTTTCTTGGTAAAGCATTTCCTGGATCTCCATGTAACTGTGCTGTATGTGTACCTATGCTCTGTAGTACTGAGTGTGTTTATCACACCTTGCCTCTTGATCTCTCTACCCACCAAACTGGGGCATTTTCCGAAGTAAAGGCTTGGTCTTTATATCCCTAGAACATTATATGGAACCTAATGGACACGCAGTAAATTATTTTCTGATTGAAAACATCTTTCCTAAAGCTTTGCATTATGGAGTTGAAAGAATGAAAGAATTCTGGTATGATGTATCATGAAATGATACAGTTGATGCCATAAAAGTAAAATATTACAGGATAGTGAATGTATAAAAATTCTCACCCCTCTATTATACCTTATCCTGACTTTATTAACTTCCAGATTCATGCTCATCCTGGGATTCTGTCAACTTTACCTGCCATTAGATGACTTTATATATACCTATTGATTTGACCCCAGACATTATGAACTTTCCCACCTCCAACCTCTGTTTTGAGGGGCTCTCATCCATGACTGATCCTCCTGGGTCTACTGTGCCAGATGCAGTTACCAAATGCCAGAGTGCTGGGGTCAAGGTGAGAGTTATTTTCCTGACTCAAGAAGTTCCCATGTATGTTTATTCTCTGTTTAAGAACTTGTGCTATAGAAGACAGTGTTTAGGTCTCTCTGTATAATCCACAGCTCCCTTTTACCTTCACTTTCACTTAAGATCTTAGTAACTGTTTTTGTGACAACAAAGTCATTATTTTCTGTGGACTAAACCAGAGTAGTAACAGCAATGAGAAGAAAGCTGTCTCCCTATGCTAACGACAGATCATGAATTGGCCTGGACTTTACTGGACAGTTAAAGGTTTTTTGAATAACCCAGAGATTCATCCTCCAAGATTCATCTTCTTCCTATTAGTTAAGACTGAGTCCTGTCACCATGTTATATTAAGACTGTTGAATCATGGAATTGCTCCAAATAGGCATCTCTCAGCTCTTTCAAAAAGAAAGGTGGAAAAAAAAGGTGATAGCAGAGAAAAAGCTTACTTTAATGTCAGAGGAGTGTCCTTGAAGCATGGCAGGTTTGAGTTTGAGGGCTCAGGGCAATTTTGGTATTCTTTGGGCCCCATGTGGGGGTTGGCAGAGTCTGGCAGAAGGACTTTTCCAGCATTTTGGCATGCCAGCTTGCTTAAACCCTGAATGGCTTCAGGACCTGTGGCCCTTGGGCATGTCTTTCATTGTTTTTGTTCAGACATTCCTCTAGGTCATATAGCCTTGGTGTACAAGTTGCCATACAGCGGTCACTTGTGGTTGCTGTGAGGCTCAACACTGTGACACTGATGTGTCAAATGCGTTAACGGCTGGTTAAGCAATGCGGACAGAGAGTGGGGTGGAGCTACCTGATGAAAAGAAGCTTGGAAGGAGGAGTGGCATCCACTTCCGTAATAGCTTGCCTCCGGAAACCCTATGAACCTGGAGAGAGGATGAGAGACACCCAAGTGTTGAGGACTCTCGTTCAGAGGGTTGCTATGAGTTGCCTGCAACTCGACGACACTTAACAACAACAACAACAACGCCAGAGGAGGAGATGGAAGAAGTTCAGGAGTAAGGGTTGATCCAATGGATCACTGTGTCCTAGAGAGATAGTTGTATGTGTCTTAAAACAGGAACTGCCTACAAGGGCAAATCACAGTAATCCCAATCCACATCCTCCCAAGTCATGGGAAAGTAGGCAATACTGAATCACTCCATCTTTAGCGCCCTACTTTGTCATTGTCGAGCCCTCCCTCCTTGTGTCCTAAGTTTTTTTTTTTAATATTTTTTTTTATTGGGAAAAACATATTGG
>NW_006399885.1:282111-295659 GCF_000299155.1 Elephantulus edwardii | reverse complement strand
TAGAGTCTGGGTTTCCCCCCCCAGGTGCCTGTCGGGACCTGGGTTTCAGCTGTCCACACCACAGCAGTGGGCAACGAGCTTAAAGCCCCTGATGGCTCTGGGCGCTGACTCTCACCAGTGGCTATGGATGAAGTCACAGGCGATTTTCAGCCAGCGCCGGGTGTCCTAAGTTTTTATGGTGACTGGTGATCATCCCACCACAGCCAAACTGTTGCAGAGTGTAGGTATCATTCCAGCCAACAGTGAGACAGTGGAGGACATTGTAAAATGCCTCAGCATTGCATGGAACAAATTAACAAGTGGTAAGCACAGAACCAGGTCGGTATAAACTGAAGTTCTTGTCCTACTGGCTCTAATGAATTGTGTCATTTGAATCAAATCACCTTTTCAGGAAACACCCTCTCAGGGTGACACTAGACCAGTTTGAACAGATACAAATCACCTATCTGTTCACTCACTCAAAAGTTTGCTGTGCACCTACTTTGTGCCAAGCATTATAATGATGCTTGTGAATGTTACCCTTTATGTTTCCACTTTAAACTCTAGTGAAGTAGATCTGAAAACTTGTGCCCAATTCAGGGTCAGAAAAACATAGTTTATGTGAAATTACTGTCTGTGATCTAGTTATACAATCAGGACTATTAAGCACTCATTGGATTTCAGGCAGTACCTTAATGAGCATCTTGGACATTATTTAGTCAGTTGGCTTCATAATATGCATATATGTAAATATAATCTTCATATCTTTTTTATTTGGTCATGAATCAAACAGAAGCTTTTTAAGGGGAAACTCAGTTTTTTGTAATTTCTTCTAATTCTTTTAAGCTTGTCTCTCTTTTTACTTATCCATCTTTTCATTCATGTACTTATTTATGAACTCTTAAAAATTGTTGAGTGCCAGCTAAAGCAGGCACTGTTATGAAAATAGAATTCCAATAGCACATGGGACAGACACTATGCATGCCTTGGGGGAACTTTATTCTAGGCAAGGAGACAGGAAGAAAAACAACTGATTGTGTAATGAAAGAGATGTGCCAGGGCTGGAGGGAGAAGACTGGCTTGGGCTGGATGATCAGAAGAAATTTTCAGGAGATAGTGTTGACAATTTCAATGCATCAAAGTCTCATGTTAAAAAGAAATACTCTTGGATGTGTATGAACTACTAAATAAAACCCCCCCATGTGATTTGTAAACTTTCAGAGCTTTTTGATCCCTGGTGATATAGTGGTAAGAAGCTGTACTGCAATCCCAAAGGCACACAGTTAAAACCCACCAAACTGCTCTGTGGGAGAAGGATGGGCAATATCTTCCAATACTATTTCTGCCCCTGAAAAGCTGCTGCAGGGTCAGCTATGAGCTAGTTCTGACTCAAAGGTACACAACAACAACAACTACTACTACTGTGTATGAATTAATTTAAAAAAAACCCCAAACAACAACAACAAAAGAATTTATTTGTGCTTTCTGTTATGCTTTATAAGTTCTGGTGACCTACCAGTAAGAAGTTGCCCTCCAATCTCAAAGGCATTCAAGTTCAAATCCACCAGCTGACACAGACAACTTTATTATAAGGGATTAAAGTAGAAATGAGACAACAGTGGAGGCAAAACAACATGAAGACTCAAAAGCGAGAGAGGTAAACACACACACACACACACACACACACAGAGAGAGAGAGAGAGAGAGAGCAGGAATGAGGGAGAAGAATCTCATGAAAGAGTGTATCTGGAGGAGACCTTACAGGATGAAGAGTGTTCCAAGTGAAGTGACTGAGGCAGAGGGAGGAGAAGCCCTCTGAGCCCCCACTGAGACCCAGTTGAAAGTGCTTGCATTTGAGGCTGGGGTCTTGGCGGGGCCCTTTGCATCCAGTAGCTCAGCTGCTGCCAGCAAGGCAGCCTTGCCTTTTGGGCTTAGCCAGCAGTGATCTCTGGGATGTGGGAAGAGAAATGGGGTGCAGGAGCTCGATATGTTGGTGGCAGATGCTTGTTTGTAGTCCTTCTTTGAGAACTGCTCCCCAAGAAGCCAGTCTTGAATAAAGCTCTCAAGGAGCCTCTATCTAGCCTAAACCTCAGTGGTCAGGAAGGACTGAGGGGACAGACAGTGATGTCGCATGCTTTAACATTCTCGCTGTGTGACAGTTTATTGTCCCAAGCAATCGGCACAAGCTGAGGCTCAAGGAAATCAGGGTGCTCTTTGGTCAGCACATATAATGAGCATGGATCAGGCACCCCTGGGCCTCAGGTCCCACGTCTTCTCTCAGGAGAGGCCCACAAGCACATGGGCTGCCTGGGCTCCTGCAGGGAAGGGCCCTCCTTCTGACAGCAGCTGAGGGCTCTCTGGGAATCTGTGCCTTCAGACCTGCGACGACGAAACAAAGTCCAGGCTGCCACGCTGGCCAGGCCAGCTCTTCCAAGTATGTGTGTTGTAATCTGCCACCTGAAGGAGGAGGGACAGCTCCCATTCCAGGTCCTCAATCCTGTGTGCCAAGTGGCGCCTTGTGACCTCTATGACCAGGGCCTGGTCACTCTTCAGGGTTCAGGCTCCCAAGTTCTCTGCGTTCGAGTCATCCACCTGCACGAGGCTGTCTTCCTGCCATGCACAAAAGGAGATAGGTGGATTGTTTGAGACGAATGCTAGGCTTGATCTTCCCTGAGGTCCTTTGTGACCCAAGCATGATGCTGTATGACAACAATTTGGAACAAGAGATGCATTGCAAAGTGGACTGGGGGAGGGGAGAGGAGAGAGAGGGAAGAAAATGTGCAACAGTGAATGAATTTTAAAAAAAGAAAATAAATTTTTGGAAGATGAAAAGAAAAATGTCATAGTGTCAGATCCTTTGTTAACTGTATTCTTCTCTATGAGAGCTTATTCTTGCTCCCTGATTTAATTAAAATCAAAAGTTTAAGATCTTGGTCTTCACATTTCACTGTCTCACAAACCAACCAGAAAATGCTGTTGTAAACCTACCCTTCAGTTTGCATTGTCGTGCAAGTGAGACAACCTGAATTAATCAACCTGCTCACTAGGGGTTGCACTCCTTTCCCTGGTTACTCCTCTTCCTATGTTTTCACAGCCCCATCTTCAGCCAGAAAACCCACCTTCACTGAGTGCCCTTCTAGACTGTTAATCTCTAGGTTTGCCAAGGCTTCCTCTGTGGGAACTGCTTATATACATGCTGGCATTCAGGAAATGTGCAGGCAAAACTTCCTCTATTTCAGGACGAGGGCCTAGAAATCTCCAGTAGGACCTCTGAGATGTTGATCTTATGGGTTTCAGAGTTCCAATGGCCCTGCTGTAATTGGGGGATCAGTCTTTCCGTCTTTATCTAGGTGACTCCAGTGGAGGGCACCATCTGTAAGAGTTCGTATGATTCAGCTGTTACTCTGTGAGAGGGGCAGGCTGTGAACCAGATGGACAACTAGGGGCACTTCCTTGCTGGTATTTCAGCAAGGAAGGTAGTTTAATGGTTTCAAAGGATTGAATTGCTAGACATAGTGCTGACTGGGAGCAAATTCCACTGCAGGGGTCTTCCCCCCACCCTCACTCCTGGTGGCCTTGTTAGCACCAGTGTCTAAGTGCACTCCCAACGAACCCAGGGAGGTCTGCCTTGTTTATTTTAGGGTGGAATCAAATCTTAGAGTTCTGTCTCTGTACAGCCAAGGGGTGTTACGGTTAGGGAAGCAGGCTGCTTTGCGCGCACAACTTCCCGTCATACCTGCCAGAAGCTTGTGAGGCTGCCATGGAAACAGACAGGTAGAGAGAGTTTGAGAAGAAGTGATTTTCTTAGCATTGTTAAAACATTTATTTTTGACTGTCTACAGTTCTCTGAGGCTCCCCAAACCTCTGCTCCCAGTTCAGAGTCCCTTAGAAATTAGCATCATTTTCTTGCTTTATCTGTGGGAGAGGGTTGGAATGATGGTCTGTTTATACTCCAATCACCATGAAATTTCCATATAATGTTTTCAGCTAAAATAGTCTAGAAATAGATCACTGGGGCTTTCTCCCAAGGCACCTCTTAGTTAATGCAAAACACCCACCTCTCAGTTAAGGGCAAAGTGTGTCAATCCTTTGCATTATCTGGGGGACCCCCAGGGCTGTGTGATATCAAACTAACTGTGTGTGCCTCTCTGTCTCTAGAGCCCAGCACATGGCCTTCTGTGTAAGCCTTCCATTAGTCAAACCAAACATTCAGAGCTCGTCTTTGGCTGGTGGGCTTTTGAGTCAGAGCTGCCTGTTCTGTCCTCAGCCCTTTGTGCAGACTCCATGGCTCACAGGAGCTGAGGTGTTAGGTGCTGGGCTCACCACAAACACATTGCCTTCATCTGGGAGTGGTTGGTCTTGCTTGTCCTCCTTTTTCTGGAGTTCTAGTGCTTGAGCACTGAGCTGGAAGAATTCCTCATTCAGCTCATCCAATGTGTCTTCTACCTGACGTATCTTCCTCTAGAAACAAAGAACATTGGAAGTGAGAAACTATTATACATTAGAAATATATGCCATGAAATAGAAATTTAAAATGTTATAGTTTTGTGTTATGCACATATATTTTAATATACATACACAGAAAGAGGGAAGCTTTCGTGACTTAGTGGTAAGGAATTGCACTCACAACACAAAGGTGTGAGATGTGAATTCTGGAGCTGCTCCACAGGAGAAAGATGGGTAATCCAATCTTATGTGATTTACTGCCTTTAAAACCCACTGGAGAGTCAGCTATGAGTCAGTTCCACCTCAACAGTGCATAACAAGAACACATGGATATAGGGAAAAAAATTATGTGCTCCTACATCTTGCCTTGACCAATTGCTTCTTGTGCAATGATTCTAAGTATTCTACGCATCTTTTGACGCCTCCTGCATGTGATGCTAAGGGTTTATTGTTCAAGATGGCTTCCCTAGCTAATGACTTTGACTTTGCTTTGTGGATGGGTTTGTTGTTGCTGTTGTTATATGCTGTCGAGTTGACTCTGACTCATAGCAACCCTATGTACAACAGCTTTGAAACCTGCTCTATCCTGAGCTAATTTCATGTCTCTGAAATACCTAACCCTATTCCCCAAGTCATTGAGTCAATCCATCTCATCCAGGGTAGGAATATACAAATAGGGTGTGCTAGCCTATCCTTAATGCTATTGACCAATTTCACCACTAAACTGAGTAGATTCAGTGGCAGATTTTTGGTAATTTTACCACCAAGAAAGAAGAAACAAGAGAATGTGGTGCCCCCTTTGGGGACAGAAATTCTTCCACCACCCAGAGCAACAGGAGAGCAGCAAAGGTAGAAGAAAAGAACCAGAGACTCAACATGAGACAGAGATGACCTTGGGAGTTCTACCCCATGAGCTAAGAGCCTTTGCCAAAGTTTGTTGGAGGATTGGTGGGGAGTAGGGAGAGCCATAATTGGCAGGACTACGAGCTCAAAGCTGTGAGTATAAGGCCACGGTGCCTATGAGCACATTCTGGAATCTGTCCTGATTGTATCCGCTACCACCCTGAATTATAGCCTTTTTACTTCCCTAATATGGTTCTTTGTGGTCTGTGAGCTATTACAGAGGACTTTGGACCTAGCAAAACAGGAAGATTGGTGTTGGGATGAGTAGAAAGAAATGTGATAGTGTGGGGGACATGTCTGACCTCATGGAAATTGATTTTGTGTTGTTGATGTTGTTGACAGGGACAGTTTCTCTGTGTGGAGTTTATAGAGGTCAGATATGGTTGTCCTCATATGACCCTTGCTATTTGCACCCTGAATAATAAAAATTTTGCTCATGGCATCTCTCACTATTGGAACTTGAGGTTTGTATTTGTTCTTCACTTCTTTCAGCTTGCAAATTTCTTCTGGCATCTATTTTGATTTTTCTTCTTCTCTTTGTAATAACTTTTTGCTCTCTTTATGAATAATATCCTTGATGTCACCTCACAACTCTTCTGATCTTTGATCATTGGTGATCAATGTCTCAAACCTGTTCTTAAGTTGATTTTTTTAAACTGAGATTTTAATGAAAGTTTATAAAGAACTTAGGATTCCAATCGTTCATTGTTACGCATTTTCCTCCCTGCCCCCCCCCCCCACCAGTTCTTTCATTATACAGTTCTCCCCTGCCCCTGACCACTTTACTATGCAGCTCTTATTCTGGACTCTTGTCATGCTAATAATACCTAATCAGATATTCCTTTTATACAGTTCTCTCCCTCGTCTATTTCAATACTGTGTAGATTATGTATCCCCTCTTTTCTTAGTTTTCTCCCAGCCCCCATGTCAGTCCTATTTTATAACAGTGGCATTATGCCATATTTGTCTTTTTGTGACTGAGATGTTTCACTCAGCTTAATGTCCTCCAGGTTCACCCATTTTGTATAATAATTCATGAGTTCCTTATTTTTCAATGTAGCATAGTATTTCATTGTGTGAATATACCAGAGCTTCTCTATCCATTCGTTTGTGGATGAGCACTTAGGTTATTTCCAACTCTTTGCTATTGTGAACAAAGCAACAGTAAACATGGGTGTGCATATATCTACTTGGGTATCAGTTCTGGTTTCTTTAGGGTATATTCTCAGTAGTGGAATTGATTGGTCAAATGGTATTTCTATTTCCAACTTTTTGAGAAAGCACCATGCTGCCTTCTATAGTAGTTGCACCATTTTACACTCCTACCAACCGTGAATAAGGGTTCCAGTTGCTCCACAACCTCACCAGCATTTGTTGTTTGTTGTTCTGTTAAAGTTTGCTCTTCTTACAGGGGTGAGATGATACCTCATAGTTGTTTTGATTTGCTTCTCTTTCAGAGCTAGGGATTTTGAACATTTCTTCATGTGCTTGTTTGCCATCAGAATGTCTTCTTTGGTGAAGTGTCTGCTCATATCCTGTGCCCATTTTTCAGTTGGGTTATTTACCTTTATCTTGTGGTGCTTGAGTATTTTATAAATTCTAGACATAAGTCCCTTATCTGACATGTCATTAGCAAATATTTTTTCCCAGTCTGTGGCTTCCCTTTTTACCCTGTTGGAGAAATTTTTGGATGTGCATAGGGATTTGATTCTTAGAAGGTCCCATTCATCTATTTTATCCTCTCTTGGTTGTAGGCTTTTCAGGATGCTTAAAAGACTGTTTATGTTGTTGATTAGTGCTTCTAGGGTTCTTTCAAACTTTCTCTAATGAAGTTTATAGTCCTTGGTTTTAGTCCTAGGTCCATGATCCACTTTGAGTTGTTTTTTGTGTATGGAGTGAGGTGTGGGTCTTGCTTGAGTTTTCTGCAGATAGTTTCCCAATTTTGCCAACACCATTTGTTAAAAAGGCTGTTGTTTCCCCACTTAACTGATTTCATCCCCTTGTCAAAAATCAGTTGACCATAGGTAGATGGGCTGATTTCTGGATTCTCAATTCTATTAATTTGATTTTGCTGTTGTTTTTGTGTGCCATCGAATCTGATCCAACTGGCACAGGAGGAAATTGTCCCTCCTTCTCCAGCAGAGCATCTGGTGGATTCGAATTGCGTGCCTTTGGGATTGTGTAAGTTGATTTTTCAATTCAGGTGGGATAGACTCAAGGTCACATTTTTATCCTTGTTTTAATCTTCTTCTTGCTTAATTTGAACTTGCACATGACTAATTGGTGGTCTGCCCCATGGTAGCATCTAGCCTGGTTTTGACTGATGGTATTGAGCTTCTGCAGTGATTCATTCCACAGATGTAGTCACTCCGATTTCTGTTCAGTCTAATAGGTGAGGTCCATGTGTAAAGGTGCCTTTTGTGTTTCTTAAAAATGTTATTTAGTATGAAAATTCAATCTTTTGTTCCCCAGCCTCATTTTGTCAAAGTCTGTATTTTCTGACTACCATTGCCTTATTGTTTCCAATTTTTGCATTCCAGTCACCAATAATTCTTAATGCATCTCGAGTGTATGTTTGATCAATTTCAGACTGCAAAAGCTACAAGAAAACAAAGGTCCTTACCACTGGTCCAATAGGCAATATCATGATAGAGAAAGGATTTAAATGGTCAACAATTTAATCTTACTTGGATCCACAATCAATACCCTTAGTACTAGCAGTCAGGAGATCAGGAAACATATTGCCCTGAGCAAGTCTCCTGTCAGGGACCTCTCTAGCATATTGAAAGACAATGATGCCAGTTTGAAGACTAAGGTGTGCTTGACATAAGCCATGGTCTCTTAAATGACTTGATATGCCTCTGAAAGCTGGACAATGAATAAGTATGACAGAAAAAGAATTTATGCCTTTGAATTATGGTATTGGAGAACAGTATTGACTCTATCTCATGTATTGCTAAAAGATAAGTCTTGGAAAAGGTGCAACCAAAGGGATTCTTGGAAGCAAGGATGGTGAAGCGTTATCTCTTGTACTTTGGGCATGTTGCTAGGAGAAGCTATTCCTTTGAAAGGGTTATGCTTGGAAAGGTGGAGGGTCCGTGTAAGATAGGAAGACTCCTAATGAGATGATGGATTGACACAGTGACTGTAGCAATGGGCTCACGTGTATCAGAGATGATGAGGGTGGCACAGGATAGGACAGAATTCAGGTCTGTTGTTCAGAGGGTCACTATGAGTCATACTTGATGGCATCTAACAACAACAACAATAACGACTCCGTGGCAGGTAAAGTGAGTGCTGGGCATACAGTTAAGTCAGGTTGTACATATGTACAAGACAGCATTAGAAAGACTATTATAGAGGGATGCAGAAGGTGGGGAAAGAGCGAGAAGTGAGGAACCCAATACATGTAGATGTGGTCAAGAATAACTTCCTAGAAGAAAGGACATCTCAGCTGGATCGTAAAGGGTGAATGGGGATTAGCTTGGTGGAGAATGGTAAAAGAGCATCATAGGCTATGAGAAGAACATCTCTGGAAACAGATATGGGGTAGCAAAGAGGGCAAAGGGAATGTCTACTTGACACTTCACCCATCCACCCATCTATCCATACATATGGACGGAGATAAATAATCTGGAAAAGGTTTATTGGACATACCATATGTGTCAGTCAATGGTAAGACCTAGGGCTCCATTAGTAAACATTCTGAAGTTTAGTATTTATCAAGATGACAGAAATGGAACAGGGAATTTAAGTGTATGATGTTACCCATGAGGAAGTGCCCAGTTTGGCTGAAGCAAGGAATTTATTTGGAAAAGTAGGAAGTTTTGTATTATCACATGGACATACTTGGTTCTGCTTTCTTTGGAGACTGGAGGACGTGGAAGCACTATTTTGGAGCCTCCTTTAGGTCTTCACAGGAGCCCACATCATGACACCTTGTGAATAGTGAGGACAATCATGGACTGCATCTTGGGTGAACCCAGGGTTCTCCTGAGCATCAGTCTCCAATTTCTGTTTCTTTCTCCT
This sequence comes from Elephantulus edwardii, assembly GCF_000299155.1. Lineage (NCBI taxonomy): Eukaryota > Metazoa > Chordata > Mammalia > Macroscelidea > Macroscelididae > Elephantulus > Elephantulus edwardii. Next base: position 286,302 of record NW_006399885.1, on the reverse strand, counting down.
CAAATATGCCACTTTTGTCACCTGTTTTACAGCTTTCTGTCTATTTTGGTCTCCCAGGCTGCCTATGGGGGTTAACGTAAAAAGTACACACTGAGAGCACAAACCCTTTTAAAGGAGGTACAGAGGTCTGAAGACACAGGACTCACAAGTGGTCACAGTAAGAAGATGACTTTGGCCCCAGAGCTAAGTCCTACCTGCAGGTTCCAATGTCCAGACAGGCTGGTCCCTGCCCGAGACCCTGGGCTCTGGCCATGTCCTCCTTCACCTTCACCTGTAGAGATCTGTGGAGGTGTGTGCTCCTGCTGGGGTCTGGGGGCCAGAGGATGACAAGGGCTCCTGTCAGGCTTCTGCTGCCTCTAGCACGTTTTTCCTCAACCAGACTCTAGAATGTGTTTTCACTTCTTGCCAGAAGGATATTCTGGTGACGTGATAGGCCACCATCAGGTGGTGAAAACATCCACTAAGCCATTGTTCCTGTGCAGCTGGACATGCCCTCTGCAGAGGCCTGACTGGGAGGTGTCTTCTCCACACAGTGCTCATCTCACATCACAGAGACTGCCCGTCTGTCCTTGCAGACCTGGACGGGAAAATGCACCCTTTGTGCAGCTGCCCATGACCATGAGGGGTTACTGAGGACAGGGGCCCAGAAATCCTGTAGCTGGATCTGAATGGATTAAGCCTGTCAAGCCAGCTTTCATTGTGAAAAGTACCTGAGTCCTGAGGGGGCAGTGACTGGACCCTAAAGACCCGGCTGCAGTGTGTGAGCCCCTCACCTTGTCCTTTGGGGTTCCTCACTGGAGGGTAAAAGCTGGGCCTTCAGTTGCATCATATTTACCACTAGAGGGTCCTGTGGACGGGCAGAGGGAGGTGGCTCACCAGTAGGATCAGGGGCCTGGAAGGAAGACAGCTCCTCTGTATCTGAGTCCAGCAAAGAAACAGAGACTGGGGCAGTGTTGCTGAGGGACCCAGGGGAGGGACAATTGCCTGCCTTTGTGGCTCTACCTCTCAGAAAGATCTAGCCACTCCCTGATTTCAAGTTCCTGGGCACCCCAACCATCTGCTTTCTGAGAGGGAGGGGTTCAACAGGAGCCTGAACTGAGTCTAAATCTTCGCCTTCTTCCCAGTGCTCCCAAGGCCCCAACCATAGTGCTGCCCTGTAGGGAGTGCTGATTTCTGACTTCAGTGGGCGGTCTTCCCTGTTAGACTCAGCTGGGGGCACAGAGTAGGGGCCTCTGTATCCTCCTTCCAGTTAGGTCCTGTTAATGGAGAGGGCCAGAGAAGTGCTGCTTCCTGAACTCTGTCCCACACACCAAAGGATGAAGTAACAGGATTTAGAGAGGCTGTCTTGACAAAGATCTTGATGACAGCCAAATCAGAGAATCTCACATACCCGGTCCAGGAGGAGTTCCAACCCTACCTCTTCCTGCTGTGTATGTGTGTGTGTACGCACACGGTATGTGAGATGTAGTGTGCATGTCTGTGGTTTGTGTGTGGTGTCTCTGTGGATGTGATGTGCATGGTTTATGGTGTGTGGTGTGTATGTTTGCATGTTGGTCTCTGTGTGTATCTATGTGTGGTGTGTCTGTGTGGAGTGGTGCATATGTGATGTGTGTGTATTGTTTATAGTGTGTGTGGTGTGTATGGCTGTGTGGAGGATCTCTGTGTGTGTATCTGTGAGGTGTGGGTGTGTCACATGTGTGTCTCTGTCATTAGTGTGTATGCGTGCATAGTGCATGTGGTATGCACGCGTGTGTTTGTAGTTTCAGCAGCCCCTCCTGTAAGTCCAATGAACCTCAATGGGGTCAGAGTCGGGGTAAAGCTGGTGAGTGCACACACCTGTTCTCAGTGGCCCCCTTGGGACCTTTTACCTTCTCCAAGGTCCCTGCTGCTCCCTGGGGTAGGTGGGAAAGTGCAGAAGCCAGGGCTCCAATGGCTCTGCTGAGCTCCAAGGGAAGGGTCCCCTGAGAGATTCTGGGGGCGCAGGCTGGGGAGGGAGAACAAGCAAGGCATCAGACACGGCTTTGTCCCTGAACTACAGACCCCTTCCTGACGTTGATTTACTGCCACCATTTCCAGTCTTTCACATCTGCTAGTCCCCTGTCAACAGAGTCCTGGAACCCAGTGGTTAAAGCTCTCAACTCCTAACTGAAAGGGTGGTTTTGAACTGACCTGTTGATCACTGGGACAATGAAGTGACAATCTGCTTCCATAAAGACTTAGAACCCTGTGAGCAGTCCTGCTCGGTCCTGGGGGTCCTGTGAGTGAGGGCAATCGGTCTATATGGGGAGCCTTTTAGATTACTTCCTCCCCTGTTTCCCTTAGGCAGTCACTTTTATGTGCTAATATACATACGACCTTGGAGAGAAGTAGTGCTGTTTTGTGTAGGAAGGTTTTAATTTTCATGCACAGCCTGTTCCCTCCGGATAAATCTCATTCTTTTAAAGAAACAATTCTTTTAAATACATTCGTATTTGTGCTTTTTTCTGCCCTAACTGCTCACTTCCTCAGTTCTGATCCCACACGGGGGAGTTTCCCCACCACCCGTGGCCCTTGAGGGGCAGCACAGGCTCACCACCCCCTCAGGACACGGGGCCAAGCTTGTCTGGGGCAGAGTGGCTTTTCTATATGATTGAGCAATTTTACCAAAGTGTTGATCACTTGTTTTATTCATCTTAATTTGCTTGCACTTCACATACTTTCCTTTTTCCTTTTACAAGCCCTCCACTGTGAAGGAAATGAAAGCTGCTTTTTTCTGGCGAGATTTTGCAGCTGTTGTTAGCTGTCGTTGAGCTGACTAAGACTCATAGCGACACTATGACCAAGAGCTCTGAACCCTGCCCTGCCCCGCGCCATCCCCATGGTCTCCGCCATGCTCATGTCCACTGTGTCAATCCATCTCAGGAAGGGTCTTTTTATCTTTCACTAATTCTCTACATTTCCCAGGATAATGTCTTTTTCCCAGGACTGATAACTCCTGAAAACATGCCCAAAATATATGAGCAAAACTTTCACCATCCTTGATTCTAAGGAGTATCCTGTTTGAACTTCCTCTAAAAATTTGTTTACTCTTTTCACAGTTGATGGTCTATTCAATTCTTCATTGCCAACACCACCATTCAACGGCACTCATTCTCCTTTGGTTTTCTTTATTTTGCTCAACTTTACAAATCTTGAACAAAAATCCTGAAGCCACCTCATAGCTAAGGAACAAATCAGCTCAAAACACAATGACTATCATCTATAAATACTGGGCTCCCTGAAAAATCACTTCTATGAGACCAAACAGTCACCAGTTATGTAAACATGGGAAGGGAACAAGGTAACTAGATTAAGGGAAATGAAACAACCAGAACAGAAAAAACTGAGACTGTTTCCCACATTGTGAGGCATGTAACTAAGGTCACTGAATACTTGAAAAGAAATTGCTGAATGGGAACCTAAACTGCTTTGTAAACCTTTACCAAAAATAGGATAAAATATTATTATTGTTTAGAAATGCTGGTTCCCTGTTGTTGTGGAGTTGACTGTGACTCATGGCAAATCCAGAGCAGAACTGTGTCGGAACAGAGCTGTGCTCCGTGGAGCTGCCAATGTCTACTTTCCTGGAACTGTAAACTCAGGCCTTCCTTCCAAGGCACCTCTGGGTGAGTTAAAACTGCCTGCCTTCTGGTTAGAAATGAGTGAGTTAATGGTTTGAGTTACTCAGGGGCTCCAAATACTGACTGCAACTCACTAAGCAGATTTATAATGAGCCATAATCTTCAGGCTGACAAGCATTTATATTCTCATCTGTATTGAGTAAAATTTTGTAGTGAGACAAGTATGACTCTTTTTATCGAACAATCTGCCTGTCTGAGTTATGTGCTCACAGTTACGATGGGCAGCATCTCTCACCTCCAGGGTTATTGAGGAGGCAGGGTTGTGTAGGTGATAAAAATGCTTAAAAAGTGTATCATATGTTCAACTATGATGGAATGGATTAAGAAACTATGGTATGGGAGATCCAAGATGGCAGTGGAGGCAGAGACAATGTGGTGCGGGAGCAGCGAACCACTTGAAGCAGGGCCATTATGGCCTTCCACAGACTTTGGCTTATTGATAATTGAACACTTAAACAGTTGATGACTGGCCCTCAGTGAAGATCGAGGCTCAACAACAGGAATTCAAGGATTCCCAAGGAGAAATGGGTGA
>NW_006399885.1:263425-280401 GCF_000299155.1 Elephantulus edwardii | reverse complement strand
TTGTATCCCCAATATGTTTTTCCCAATTAAAAAAAAAATTAAAAAAAAGAAACTATGGTACATTCACACGATGGAATACTATGCAGCATGCAGGTGCAACAATTTTGTAAATTGCTACCTAATTTGGGAGGGACTGGAGAGCATTATGCTAAGTGAACTAACTCAGTCCCATAAGGACAAATACTATATAAGACCATCACTGTAGAAAGAGTATGAGGATCCAAGTGCGGATGGGGGTGAGGATGGGCAAGAGGGGTTAATTATGGATTTTCACCATTTGGTGGGTGGAGAATGGGGAATAAAGGAAGTGTGAAAGATCTGGTGTAAAAACAATGTATAAGAACTTTGCAAATAAACCAGTATAAAATAAAAATTTTTAAAAAATTTTAAAAAGTGTATCATGGTAATTAATTTTATAAAACATAATGTATGAGAATGATTGTATGAAACACAAATGTGAATGAAGAATAATGTGAAACACATGTATTCAAACTTTGTAAGCAAACCAGTAAAAAAATATAACATGTTACTGGCACAAAAAATGTGGTATTTGTGCCGTTTAGAAAAGCAAATGATACCTATAAATGTGGGAAGGGATTAGGAGCGTAGAGTCCCTCTGTCCACCTGACATTGTCCTCAAGGCCAAGCGCCTTGGGATGAAATTGAGAAGCATGAGGACAGAGGGGGGCTGGCAGGAGCTGGTTGGAGACTGTCTACCCACCCTCTCTGGGAACATCAGTGGCAGGATCTCCCTGCTGTCACACCCCCCTCTAGCACCTGCCTCTCACCTGGAGAACTCTGCTGGTCTTCCCTCAGGAAAGCTTCAGTGTGGCTGTGGGGCCCTTCACCCCGCCCAGCACCTGTCTTCGTGTGGGCTTGAACCTCCACTCTTGAGCACTCACTGCTGCCCACAGGTGGTGGTTCCCGGGCACTGAGGGCCCGTAGGAAGTCCTGGAAGAGGGAAAGGCAGGTCTGCCTGTTAGGGACATCTTTCATGCCAGGCTGACCTCACTCAGGCAAATGATTCCCCTGGGGCTGTGGCATCTGTGGAGGGGACAGACAGGGACCTAGCTGTGACTCTGGCTGACCTGGAGCCCCTGGACCTGCTGGCCCAGGCCTGTGTAGAAGGCCAGTGCATCGCTCCTGTGCTTGCTCAGCTGGGCTGCCACGTGCAGGGTCTGGTCCTCAAGCTTGTCATAAAGTGTGTGGACACTGAAATCCTCCAGGGTCCTTGCATTCCCCAGCTGCCCTGGAGAAAGAAGGGTGGACGTGAGTTGGGAGAGGACCCTGGGTCTGGGCTGCAGGCTCAAGTGGGCTCCACAAGGCAGGAGAGGACACTACAGGTGAGGCATGCTAGACCCAGAAAGGGGACAAGGCCTCATGCGCCCGAGAGATAGCCATGATGGTCTACATGGGTGCAGGAAGAGGCAGAAGAGGGCTTCAGGGGTGGGAGGTGGCCATGGCTGTAGAGGGACCTCCTCTCCTCCATGTCTGTCCATGTAGCCTGTCAGCCTGGCTTTGCCTCCTGTTGTGGAGATGGTGAGCTTCTCATAAGGTCTGTCTGTCTCTGATGCACCTCAGCTCCTTTACTCAAGGAGACCAGGCTGAGCATTTTACCTCCTCTTCCAAGAAGGCTCCCGGATGGCCTCTTTGCCATCTGCCTGGAACTCACCTCTCTTGCCCTCTCCAGACTTGTACTTTGCTCTGAGTGTCTGTTCTGTTGCTCCTGAGCTCTGGGACAGGCTGGCTGGCGCCCAACCCTCCTGCCCATGTCCCTACCTCCTAGGACTGTGTGCTGTCAGTGGCACACACCAGTAGCTATTTGCTGACCCACGTGTCTCCTTGAGCTTTTTTTTTTAAGGCTGTGAGGTGACACTGGTGACGTCAGGAGAGCAGATGACATAGGGGAAGGGAAGTGCTGTCAAAAGCGCCTGCTGGGGTCACTTTCTGTTGTGACCTCTTTTCCCTCAGACTCGTTCTTCTCTGCTTCCGGGGTATGGACGAGGAAAGGAGATGTCTTTCCACCTGTCCTTTACAATAGAGTTGGCTTGAAGAGGGCGAGGTTGGCAGCCCATGGCTTGCTGGGTGTCACCTGCAGGGCTGTAATAGTAAGTCTGCTACAGCACCCTCGCCAGCCCAAGTAGGAGAAGGGAACTCTTTTGTTTCCATGTGGGGTGTGGGCTCCCCTGTCAGTGAGTTGCTTGATGGGATGGGGAGGGTGTGAGGCTGAGCCATCCCAGAAGGCAGGACTGGGGCTTCTTCCTCCATATAGATCTCCACCTCCACTGCCCAGGGCCGGCCGTACGGTGAAGGGGGCATTTACCGGCTCCTGAGAGGTTTGTTCAAGAGAGATCTGGTGGCTTTGTGGGTAAGGAGTTGTGCTGCAGATAGTTCAAATCCACCAAGTGTTCCACGGGGGAAAGACAGGCCCTCTCCCTGTGTGAGTTAGAGCCTCTTAAAACCCACTGGAGGGTCAGCTATGAGTCGGTTCTGACTTGGTGGTAATGAGTTGTGTAGACAGGGGTTTGTTCAGAAGCTGAGTCATGACACTTCTAGAACAGTCCCCTAGACCGGCGTTCCCCCCCCCGGCCCTCTCCCGAGCCTCTCCACTCCACCTCACCACTCCTGTCTCCTCTCACAATCCCAGTCTTGCATACAGCAGGCTTTCAGGGTGGAAGAGCTGGGGTCTACACCCTCCTTATTTAGCCCTTTCCTGTGTCCACACTGTTCATCCCTCACAGAGCCCACCGCCCTCGCCCACCTGATAGGGGAAGAGGATGAGGAAGGGGCAGGTGAGTGAGACCTCACGCAGCCTGTGGGTGCTCCCTCTGCCAGAAAGTGTTCTTCCTCCCTCAGAGCCACTGAGCCAGGCAAGAGGGTGACCAGTCTCCAAACCTGCTTGCACAGGCAGTCAGGGACAGCACAGGGCCAGGGTTTGAGGGCCAGGGGTGTGTGTGTGCGTAGGGGTGTGGATTGACAGGGTGAGTGGACAAGCCAGTGTGTGTGTGTGTGTGTGTGTGTGTGTGTGTGAGAGACTGTGTGTGTGACGGACTGTGGGAGCATGTGTGTGTGTGAGGAAGTGTGTGCATGTGTAAGAGTGTGTACATACGCGTGTGTATTTAAGTGTGCATGTGATATTATCTGTGTATGAGGGGGTGAGTGAGTGATAGTGGGTGTGAGTGTGTTGAATGTACATGTGTGAGTGTGGACATGCCTGCCTGCATGTGTGTGCACATGTGAGAGCATGTGTGAGAGGGGACATGTGTTAGAATGTATGTTGTTGAGGATGTGTAAGATGTAGGTGTATATGGGTGTGTGGCGGCAAACGTGTGTATGCACATGCACATGTATGAGTGTGTGAGAGGGTGTGTGCACATGCTGTGTATGTGTGGAAGAGTCCCCATGAGAGAGACAAGAGGTGTGCATGTACATCTGTGTGAGTGTGAGGCTGTCCATGTGTGCATGTGTGAGTTTCTTGTGTGTGAGAGACAACATTTGTGAGTGAGGCTGTGGGTGCATGTGTGAGACTGTGCATGTGTGTAAGAGGCTGTATGTGTGTGTGTGAGAGAGAGAGGCTATGCATGTATGAGATTGTGCATGTGTGGGCATATGTGTGGCTTTATTTGTGTGAGACTGTGCTACGTGTGTGATGCTGTACATGTGTTGTATGTTTGTGTATGAGGCTGTATGTGTGTTTGTAGGTGCACATGTGTGAGAGACTGCAGATGTATGCATGTGTATGAGGCTCTGTGTGTGTATGAGGCTATGCCTGTGTATGTGAGGCTGTGCAGTGCATTTGTGACACTGTGCATTTGTGTCTGCATGTGTGTGTGAGGATGTGTGTGTGAGGCTGTGGGTGTATGAGATTGTGCATATGTGTGTGAGAGGCTATTGTGTGTGTGAGGCTGTGTGTGTGTGAGACTGCGTGTATGTTTGAGAGGCTGTTGTGTGTGTTTGTGTGAGTCTGTGCATGTGTGTGTGAGGCTGTTGTGTAGCTGTACGTGTGTCAGACTGAGAGTATATGTAAAAGGAAGTTGTTTGTATGTGTTTGTGAGGCTATATGTGTATGAGACTGCATGCGTGAGTGAGAAGTTGTGTGCATGTGTGTATGTGGGGCAGTGTGTGTATGAGGCTGTGCATGTGTGAGAAGCTGTTGTGAGCATGTGTGTGTGAGGCTGTGCACGTGAGGCTATGTGTTCATGTGTGTGTGGTTGTGCGTGTGTGCATTAGACTGTGTGATGTGAGGAGGTGGGCACAGCTGTGCCCCTTCTCCTTGCTTTCCTGGCTCTGTTTTGAGCAGGAGAGGAGGCCTGTGCTGCCCCCAGGAGTCCTGAATCACCGCCAGGCTTCTTCTGGCCCTGCCATTCTGAATCTGAGAGGAAATGGAGGCTGAATTGAGGTGACATGTAAATATGTACTGTGCCTGGTTCTGTCTTTTCTGGTGTGGTCTGGGGTGAGGCAGCTCAGCTGCTGGCCCAGGGAAGACGACTCCAGAGCACGTGAAGGTTCACAGCTGCACAGAGCCCCGGCTCACAGTTCCTGCTGAGGGTGACCCAGGAGAGGGGAGTATGTCCTCACAGAGGCCCTCAGCTGAGCCCGAGGGTGAGAAGGGGAAATGGTCTGTGAGTCAGGCGTCGCTCTTGCCTCTAGGGTAATAAGGGGCTGGAGCATTGTCCTTGGGTCCGAGAGACTTCTGGTCAAGACAGCTCAGGATCGAGGACAGACATCTTCTGTCCACATTTTGTCACCAAGCATTCCTTCTGAGGCAAATCTAGGGAGATGACCCCACCCTTTCCATTACCAGTCAAGTGTCATCCATGTGCACCACCAGGGCTCCCACTATAGAATCAGGAGCTGTGCTTCCCCAAGCTTGTTTCCAGGAGAGAGGACATGGTGTGGGTGGGCGGCAAACAGAGGAGGAGGAAGCTCCAACATGCTGGCACCATACCTGCACCCTGGGTAATGTTCTTCTCCCCTGAAGTGTCTCCTTCACCAGAGCCCCGTGGACTGAGGCCTTTGTAGAGAGGAAGGCTGGGGAGAGGAGTCAGCAGTCAGGCCCAGTGTGGGGCCTGAGTATCCCTGCCAGCCCAGGGAGACAGTCTCCCGCCCCTTAGCACAGAGAGTGCCCAGTCGAGGGCAGGTGGGACCTGCTGCAGGAGCACCTGGGTGTGGTGGGGCAGCCAGGAGTGTGGGAGGGAGCCTGTACTTGACCCTGAGGAGCACGTACTTGCCCAGCAAGTGGGGCTGCCCCAGGCTTCTCCACTGAGGCCACCAGGCCGCCACTGGACACCGGGCCAGGGAGGGACTCAGCGTGAGGCCCAGGCTCATCAGCAGTGCTGTTGCCATGCCAACAGCCAGCAGTACTCCTGAAAAATGGGCGATAGAGGACAGGCCACATGACTGCCCACAGTCCCCCAGGCTGCAGGAGCCCCTGGGGGGCTGCCAGCTTGCATGACCTGAGTGTTGCCTGGCCTCTCCATCTTGCTGCTTGGGGACACTGGGGCTCCTCATCGTTCATCACTCCTGTCTCTGGGGCCTCGCAGATGTGAGGGGTCAGACTGTAAGGTCTTGTGCTTTCTATGTCCTTCCTTGTGGGATGCACCTCCTTCTGGTCAACTCAGGCTCCAGGCCTGCCCCCCCAGTGGCCATGGGCTGACTTGTTCTTCCCCAGGGACCACCCCAGGATTGGGTTCTCTGCACCTGCCTGGACAAGGGGTTGCATGTGTATCTGGACTCAGCCCAGGGGTCACTCAGAGAGCTAAGTCAAGTCATTGATAGATTATCAAGGCAAAAGAGAAGAGAGAGGAGAAAAACTTGAGGAGGAGTTTGGCCTGGCTCTCCTCAGCCTGTTGTGGGACAGGCTCAAAGAGCCGACTCAGGAGCCCCGCCCAGGAGGCCCCTCAGGAGCCCTGTTCAGAGGGCAGTGCCAGGGGGGAGGGTTAGGAAAGGGAGCAACAAGGCAGGATGAGAGAGGCGCCCCCCACAGTATCGTGGCCTCCTTTGCATGCATCTGTTTTGGGGGCCATGCCCCATGGCAGAAACAAGCCCCAGTGTTGTGATGCAGCCCCTCCCGCTGGTGCTGAGTGTCTGGTCACTACCTGTGATCATGGCCCAGTCTGGGGCCAGGTTTGGTGGCTGGTGCCTGACGATGCCGTGCCGGGCCAGCTGATATGGGGAGGAGGGCTGCACAGAGGACAGGCCAGGACCACAGGGAACCCCTCTCTCCTTCACCACGACCAGGATGATGCTTTCAGGCAGCCCATTGTCTCGAAACACATACGTGCCGACACCGTGGAACTGGTGGGTAAACCTGTGGGGCAAGGGGCTCAGGACAGAGTGTGGGGAGGGCTTACCTCGACGGCCCTGCCGGAGCCAGGAGTGGAGACGGGGTGGCTATTGCTGCCAGTGACCCTGCCCACCCCCACGCTCCACTGGTCTGGCCTGAGTGAGGTCTCCTCCTCCCCCATGATCTGCAGTCAGCTGCCCAGCCCCTCTTCCTGGCTCACCTCCCAGAGTGGGCTTCTTGTGACTACCTGGAGAAGTTGAGGTGTGTCTCTTGAACCAAGTGGTGGAGCCTCCGGAAGGCCCCGAAGTCCCAGTGAGGGTTGCTGTTGAACAGATGCTGCTTGTGGTACACGGGGTAGTGACTGGCCGAGCGATCTGGGAAACACAGGGCCTGGTGGGACCGGGGGCCTCTGCAGCCCAGCCCAGCTCCATCCAGTGAACGCAGCAAGTGCTGTAGGAGCGGATAGCACTGAGAAGGGCTGCCAGCCAAGACTCAGTGATGACACGGCCATTAGTCACTTCTTCCCCAACGTGCACGCAGAAGGACCAGGGTCACACCTGCTGCAAAGCTCTGAGCATGTGGCCTTGGCTCTGATGCCTCTTGTAGAGTGAGCACAGCTGGATGCCCTGGCACCCTCGGGTGGGGTTGGCGGGCTTGTTCGTGTTTGTGCCAGACATACAGACCGTGGAGTGTTATGGAGGGGATGGGTGCCGGCCATGCTCTCGGCAGCACCAGGGAAAAGGCCCGGTGGGAGGGCAGAGAGGGATGAAGATGTGCTGAGGGTGGGACTCAGAGGGGGAGGAAGGACGCTGGGCACCCTGGCTGAGGCCCTGCACCACCCTCAGGACTGGCTGGAGAAGCAGGGACAGGCGAGCCACGAGGGGGCAAGCTAGGAGCAGCCTCTTTAGTCAGCTCAAAGGTTTCCTCATGGTTCTGTGAGTCCTAACGGAGATGAATTCTAGGGAGAAACAACAGCTTCAGCTTGTTGAAAGGAGGACCCTCTCCAGAAACCACTGTGTCTGAAGATGGAGGGACTGCTTAGGCTTGAGAGTCCCCATCACAGAGGTCTTTGGGGGCTGCAGGAGGACCCCTCAGTGTGGGGATCCCCGGACTGGAAGGCAGAGGTTCTGATGGAGTCAGGGACCTCAGGGTGGTGGAGCTGAGCGAGTGTCACAGAAGTGTCATTGTTGGCACACAGCTGCCCTGCATTTCAGAGAGCCTGGCTCTTGGGGGGTTTGTCCAGTTCACTGCACTCCAGCAAGCGAGCCCCACCTTTAACCCAAGACAGGGCTCTCTCTCACTGCCGTTGCATTGGTTCTGACTCAGCTGACCCTCAGCAGGTTTCCAAGGCTGTAAGTCACACAACAGGAGACTGTCCATCTTTTCCCCTCAGACTGGCTGGAAAAGCTGCCAGAGAAACTCGACCTTTAGATTAGCATCGCAATGCTCTGCAAGGCATGGAGAACTGGCTAGCCCAAAGACTGAGCAGCACTGAGTCGCAGAACGTTGGCTTTGGAACATTTTCTCCTGTCTCCCCGTTTTACAGATGTAGAAACTGAGTTCTGGAGAGGTAGAGTGATGGGTGGGCTGAGAGCCAGGGAATGAGGTGTGTGACCTCCGTCTGTCCTGCCACAGGCTCTGTGGATGTCACCTCTGTTCCCCTGGGGCAGCTTGAGCAGAGTCAAGGCTGTGCATGGGTGTCCGGGCTGAGAACCTGAGCAGCATCAATCAGGAGGCTTCAAGTGGCAGTGGTTTATTCCCTCACAGGGAGGTCAGGGGTCGGAATTCAGGTGTCTCCTGGCTCAAACTTTCTCCAGAGACTCCAGGGGTGGGTCCTGCCTGGTCTTTTCCAGCTCCTCCTTGGTTTATGGCAGCCTCAGTTCAGTCTCTGCCTTCATCATCACAGGCCTCCTCCTCTGTGTCTATCCGCTGTGCCATTCCAGTATGACCTCACGTGCACATCACCCATTAAGTCTGCAAAGATCATCGTTGTAAACATAGTCACATTCACAGACACTGGGCTTGGGACCACAACATAGAATTTTCCTTCTTTTTTTATTACAGTAAATAAGCTGTTACATGCTGTTAAGTCAATTCCAACTCAGAAGAAACCTCCATACAGCACTGAAGCACTGCTTGGCCCTGGGACGTTCTCGTTTGTTTGAGTACCTTGTTGTAGCCATTGTATCAGCCCATCTGCGTGCGGACCTTCTTTTACTGACCCCTGACCGTCCACACTTCACCCCCAGGGACGGCGCTTCCTGGTCACACTCTCAGCACACATGAGGTGAAGTCTCACTCTCCTTTCCTGGAGCATTCTGGCTTTTACCAAGACATATTTGTTCACGCCTGTGGCAGTCCATCTGGTCTGTTCAATATTCTTTACCAACATCCAAAGGCATCAGTTCTTCGATCTTCCTTTTTCATGGTCCACCTTTCATCTGCATATGAGGCCACTAAATATACCATGACTTAGGGAGTGCTGGTGGCCTAGTGGCAAGAAGCTGCACTGCAATCCCAGAGGTATATGGTTCAAATCCACCAGATGCTCTGCTGGAGAAGGAGGGGCAATCTCCTCCTGTACCAGTCAGATATGATTTGATGATACACACACACACTCACACACAAAATAATAAAAATAATTTTTTTTTTAAAAAATACCGTGACTTGGACAAGAACACCTTAGTCTTTTTTTTTAAAAATATTTTGTGTGTGTGTGTGTGTGTGTGTGTGTGTGTGTGTGTGTGTGTACCGTCAAATCAGATCTGACTGGTACAGGAGGAGATTGCCCCTCCTTCTCCAGCAGAGCATGTGGTGGATTCAAACCCTGTGCCTCTGGGATTGCAGTGCAGCTTCTTGCCACTAGGCCACCAGAGCTCCCTTAACACCTTAGTCTTTAAGGGTACGTGTTTGCTTTTAACGTGGAAGTGGTCTTTTGCAGCTCATTTTTTCAATGCCTTTGGATAACTATGCTCTGAGTGAAAGCTTACAGACTGGTAGGTTTTCCATTCACTCATGCATGTGGATTTGACTTTATGCATTAATTGCAGTTCTCACATTGTAACATCATTCCCCTGCTATAATTCTCATTTTCCTTCATCCTTCTATCCTAGGCTTTCCTGCCTTCTGAGGGCTTTTCCTGGACAAAGATGGCCCTTGTGGTCTTGCATAATTGATTGTTCTGCGGAGTGAGCACCTACCTGGCGATATTGTTTAATAAATCTTTTGAGGGGACACAAACAGTCAATGTTGGGGGGACGATCACCTAGACTGGCAGGGGAAGAATCTGGGAGCTAGGTCTGAGACGGGAAGCAGGGCACTCACTGTTCGGAAGAATATGAAGCTGGAAAAGAACTGCATCCCCCTCTTCCAGGCAGACCACTGGGTTTGGAATGTGGGGTGCGAAGCTGGTATCCTGGAGGACAGCTCGCTCTGGGCCTACAGTCTGAAGGAACAGGGCTTTGGACTCAGGTGAACCTGTAAGAGTTAGGAAGCAAAAGTCAGGATATGAGCCTGTCTGGAAGGCACATTTTTCTGTTGTCCCTGTTCCTTTTCCCTGTTTAAAATGTGGGGCCCTTATCTCATCAAGGGCTGTCTTTGCCAAAATTCTTCTTCTCTCTTGGCCTCCAGTGAGCTCAGAACACCCCTGAACATTCCAGGGGCTCAAGGAGAGTCCTTCCTGGTGGGTATAGGAGCCCCCAATCCTTCATGCTTCTTGAAGAATGCAGTCCACCCCTTAGCCCCTAAATGAGGGAAACTGAGCTGGTACCCTCTTCCCTGTCCCAGTGGGGTCTGCATACCAAGGAGTGAGTCAAGCACGTCCACACTGGAGACTATAAAGCCGAAGGTGCCGTGGGGGCCACACTGGGCCAGCTGGGTTCTGGCACTCCCCTGTGAGGGCTGGGCTGGTTCCAGAGCACCTGTCACTTCCTGAACAACACAAGGTGTTATGTGCTGGCAGGCAGGAGCAGGCAGAGAGATGCAGTGGGGACAGACAGACAGATATGCTCACTATAGCTTCTCAGCATGGCCTGGGTGAAGGTCAGCGTGGCTCCTAAGGACCTGCTGCCCCACCCCTCCCTTTGCTCAGTGCACTCCTCCTCCCTTCTTAGAGCTGCCCAGGCTCCCAGAACCTCGTCTCTGTGTCCTCAGAAAACACCCCTGATTCAGTGTAGGATCCTTGTATTTACTGAGTCACCACATTCTTCTCTCTACTTCTGAACACCGCACTTAGAGACCTCCAAGTCCTCCCACACACTGTCACGCCAAGTCTGCTGTCCGGTCACAGGCCAGGGTTTCCCTGCAGACTGTCCCTCCTGGCCTTTCTCTGGCAATCAGAATGACCTTTCAGCAAGAGGGACCTCCAAAGCAAGCTGCACCTGCATTTGGCACAGACCAGCTGCCCCTCCCGGACTCAGGGAAGTGTTGAGGAACAGCCACAGGAAACTCCCTGGTGGCAGCAGAGGACTCTGACCTGGGACTGAGGGTCTCAGAGTCGGCTTCCGCCTGTGATCTGCTTCGATTTATGCAATAGCTAGTGAGTAGTTTGACCCTCCAGACCTCAGTTCACATGGTGTAAATGAAGGAGTAGGAACTGATGGCTCCTGACCTCCTTTCTGACTCACAAATTCGATGCTTGATGCTGACATGAAAAAATACCATGAAATATTTTTTTCCCCACGGTCCCTACAGATTACTGGAGTTTGGCTTTTAATAGAAAAGTTGATGGCTCAGATTCAGCAATACCCTGAAAGAAAAGTCTAGCAACCTGCTTCTGTAAAGATCCTAGTGAAGCAGTTCTGTTCTGAACGATGTGGGTCACATGAGATAAGTTGACTCAGCAGCAACAGGCCACAGACCGCCTCTCTTCTAACTTTTCCTTCAGCTCAGAGAAGGGAAACTCAGAGGAGGGCCTGGATGGTGCAAACAGGTAAGTGCTAGGCTGGTCATCAGAAGGCTGGAGGTTCGAGCACACTCAGGTACCTGGCATTCTACTTCCCAAAACTCAGCCGCAGAAAAGCAGAGCACAGCTCTGCCTAGATACAAGTGCAGCTGCCAGGACGTGGAGTGGACTTTTTAAACCAAGTACAGAAGACAATTTATCAAATAAGCTTTTCCTCCAGATCCCCACTTCCTATTCGAGGCATTTAGAGTGGGCGCAGAGGCAGCCCCCTCCCAGCCCTTCCCAGGTGGGCTCACCCTCTGCACAGGGTCCCCAGCCTTGCTCTTCACACTGAGGATCAGCTTCCTGTTGGGGCCCCAGGTCAGGGAAAGATGGAGAGCCCTGGCCAGACACTGGGCATCACAGAGCTCTTCCGCGGAGATGTACTCCCTGCACTGGCAGCTGTGGGGACAAGGCAGGAGGCGGCTGTCAGGGCTGGAGGCAGCAGACAGTGAGGAGCGGTCCCCACAGAGCGAGGACCTGCACGCAAACGCTGCTTCTGAGCACAATGAGCTGGGCCTGCTTCTTAAGAGTGACTGTGATTTTAATGAGGATGAGAAATGCCCCCACAGGAGCTCTGGCAGGGAAGGCTGAAGTCTGTGCGCTGCTAACCAAAGGCTGAGTCTTGGAGGGCCGGAATCCATCAAGGAGCAAAGAGGAAGTCAGTCTCCACTGAAGGAGGTTCACTTTGAGCAGGGACTGACTTGAAGGTAATGAGCTGAATTGTTTGAGTTGAATAAAGGTCTCATTCAGTGCAGTTTCTTGATCATGGCTCTGCTGGGCCAGCCTGGAAGTCCCTGAGCAGGGCTCAGCCCTGGGACTAAATGCCCGGTCCAGTAGGAGAACGAGGACATGTGCTTTGAGCGTCACATGTATTAGCTTGTAATACTCCTGATTATTCAGGGGTCCTCCCAGCCCTCTCCCCCCCTCCTCCCTACCCCGAATGTTCCTCTCCTATTTGGGGAGAATACTGGCAGGTCTCAGCTTGGTGCAGAACTCAACCTTCTTGAGTAGGAAGACCCAGAACCAGCTGCTGGCAGTCAGCTCAAAAGCTGAGCTGGGCCAGTCACTTTCACTTGTCCCAGGGGCTTCATGGCCTTCTGACTCTCTTAGGGGCTGCATTCCCTGTTGACATGTGTAGGGGCTGCATACACGCTGATGTGCACAAGGACTGCATGCCTGCTGATCCACACTGGCCCTTGCTGAGGGACAGTGCTGCCCCTTGTTCTGCTCCGGACGCCCTCTGGGAAGGTCCTGCACTTGGTTCCATTGTCTGCCAGCATGGGCCCTGGCAGCACCCTTGTCAATGAATTTTCTGGTTTGTGTTGGGACCTTGTGGAGACAGGAGCCTGCCCTCAAGGGCTTCTATTCACTCACATGCCCAGGTCAGTTCTGAGTGTCCCACCCACTTGGCGGCAGAATGAGGAGCAATCGTGCTGCTGTGGGGTCACACACTTGCGAGTAGCAGCCAGACGGACCTCTCCTGGTGAGCAGCGCTCCGTGACCTGCGTGAAGGCATCAAAGGAGAGCCATAGCCTGAGTACTCGTGAGGCCTGGGGGCACAGAGGCCTACCCCAACACACATCGTCTGAACAACACAATCACATAGACCAGGGCTAGCAAACATCTGACAATGCTTCAAAAGAGTATTAATTATCATAAGGATTACTGCAGTGCATCACATTGCATACATAACACATGTTAAAATGAAAGTGAGAAGAAAATAAATGAGTCTGAATAGTGTTAATATTTTCTTCTCACACCCTGAGTCCTGAGTATGTTTCATTTTGGGACAGCTAGGCGAGGCCCTTTTCATTTCACTGGTATCTGCACTTAACACCTACAGAAGCAGCATTCAAGAAGTTAAACGATGTAACACAGTCAAATCAGCTGCCAAGGGACTCTTTCAAGGGCCAATGAGCAAGGATGCCATCTTGAGGCCTCAGGTGTTGCTTGTCCAAGTCATGATATTTCAGTCATTTCATATGCATATGAAAGTTGGACAATAAATAAAGAAGATTGAAGAATTCATGCTTTGACTTCTGGTGTTTGTGAAGAATATGAAATATACCATGGCTGGCCAGGACAACAAAGGCATCTGTCCTGGAGGAAGATCAGAATGCTCCTTAGAAGTGAGGGTGAAACTGTCTCACATATTTTGGGCATGTTACTAGGTGGGGCCAGTCCCTGGAGAAAGACATCACACTTGGCAAAGTATAAGGTCAGTGAAAAAAAAAAGACGCAAACTCTCAAAATGATGCATCGACATCAGTGGGTGCAAACACAACGGAGATCATGGGTCACCCAAGGCGTGGTGGTGTTTTGCTCTGTTGTGTACAAGGTCACTATGAACCACAACCAAACTGATGGCATCTAAAAACGGACCACAAAGGTGAGAGGAGAATTCTAGGTTTCCAGGGGACAAGGGAGTCTGGCCATTAAAACTGAGAAAATAAAGATGGCTTTCATGCAAGATTTTCATCTTGGATTGAGGCTGCACTGCTTGCGTGTCCTACAGCAGCCTGGATCACTTCGTCTCTGACTGACCACATGTGCTGGGAAACCACTTTACCTCTGCAGGCAGCTTTCACCCTCTTCATCTGGGCAAGAAAAAGCTGGATCTGCAGGGTTCAGGGGTTGGGGCGACAGGCAGGGTGTGCCAAGGGACTCTGAGAGAGCACAGACAATCTAAAGGAAGTGTCCTGGGAAGACTAATTCTACAGGCCCATGTTCTCAGTTCTGTGGGGTAAGAAGAGGTCTGCTCAGAGCCTTTCTCAGTAACTTAGTCATGAGCAAAAGGGGATTTGTGTTGCATAGACATCAGAGGATTGCAGAGGACACAGGGGCTGGAAAGAGGCAGAGACTCCAGGGACTGGGTACTCCTGGTTACTGGGGCTGGGAGGAGGGAGCCCATCATCCTGCTGGTTTGGAAGGGGCCTGCTCTTGGCCTGAGGTAAGGACCAGCAGTTCTCATACATTAGTGAACGTCAGCACCACGTGGAGGGTATGTTGAAGCACGGATCCCTGGCCCTTCCCAGGTCTGAAAACCACAGTTTTGTTCCACTAGCTGTGCATTGCTATACAGAGGTAACTCATGGTTGCTGTGATGCTAAACACTGTGACACTGATGTGCCAAGTGTGATAATGCTTACCCATGGTGGACAGTGGTTGGTGGAGCTTCCTGGTTAAAACAAGCATGGAAGCAGGAGTGGCATCCACTTCCAAAATGGCTTGCCTCCAGAGACTCTATGAACAGTGCTCAGATCTTCCATTTATAGGGTTGCTATGAGTCGTCTATGACTCAACAGCACTTAACAACAACAACATCCTCACTCAGAGTTAACTCGTGTTTGCTGTGATGCTAAACACCATGTCACTGCTGTGTCAAATGCAATAATGTTTACCCATAGTGGACAGTGTTTGGTGGAGCTCCCCAACTAAAACATGCGTGAAAGCAGAAGTGTCATCCACTTCCGACATAGCTTGCCTCTGGAAACTCTACGAACTTGGAGAAACTATGAAAGTTATACAAATGTTAAGGCCTTTTGCTCTTAGGGTCACTGTGAGTCTCCTATGACTCAATGGCACTTAACAACAATAACAACCTCTTTACTACTACAGTATAGTTTTCTCTATCTTTTTGTTTTCTCTTCCTTTTTATTTTCCTTCATCTTTGGAGGCAAAGATGATGAGGGTTTGCTTCCCATACTTCAGGCATGTTCCTAGGAGGGGTTATTCCTTGGAGAGGAACATGATACTTGGAAAGGTGGAGGGTCAGCAAAGAGGAAGACCCTTGACCAGGTGGATTGACACAGTGACTGCTGTAATGGGCTCTAGTGTGTCAGGAAATGTGAGGATGGGATGGGATAAGGTTTAGATGTCTTGGTCATAGGGTCAGTCATACTTGACTCTTCAGCACCTAGACACAACAACAATTATTTTCTGGTACACAAAATAATAGAATGATGGAATTTTCTATGATCAATAACCTATTCATTGCAAATACCTTTTATAAGAAATAGAAATGATATCTGTACACATGGACTTCACCTTATGGTATATACAGGGGTCAGATTGATTACATCTGTGAATGGAATAGTTGGCGAAGCTCAGTATCAACTATGAAAACTAGGCCAAGTGCTGATTATAAAGCCTTGAACACTAATGTTCAGAGACCAGGTGAGCTATGGGAAGGTATCAAGAATATATTCCATGGTAAATGAAAAAGGTCATTACAAAGACAGAAAAGGAAGAAAATACTGAGACAGAGAATTTGACTATTGCATTAAAGTATCGAGAAGCCAAAGCAAAGGGAAGAAATCAGGAAGTCAAGGAGCCAAAGAGAAGATTTCAAAGGGCAACTTGGGAAGACAGAGCAAAGTATTATAATGAAATATGCAAAGAGCTGGAGTCCAAAAATCAAAAGGGACAAGCTCACTAGGAATTTCTTAAGTTAAAAGGACTGAGGAACAAAAACTCAAGACTCAAGTTGCAATACTTAAGGATGCTATGGGCAGAATATTGAATTATCCCAGGAGCATTAAAAGAAAATGGAGAAGATCCAAGATGGTGGTGGAGGCAGAGACAAAGTGGTGAGCTGCGGGAGCAACAGACTACTTGGAGCAGGGCAACTATGGCCTTCTACAGACCTCTGTTTATTGATAATTGAACAGTTAAACAGTTCATGACTGGTCTTCAATTAAGATCGAGGCTCAACCACAGGAATTCAAGGATTCCCAAGGAGGAATGGGCGAGTCTCACAGCTCCCAACCCCCTCCCACAGAGCCTGCACTGCACCGCACAGCACCACAGCTCCATGAAGCTCCCACAGATGGGACCTATGGATTCCCTCGCCCAGGATGGATGGTAGGCACTGGGCCTCCCCAAGACTGGTGCAGTGGAGCCGCCACACTGCCGCAAAGTGGACTTGTTCTGGGGAGAATTCTTGGAGCCAAGATGGTGGCAGTGGGGGAAGCGGGAGATGACGAGTGCCTTCCGGCTGCTTGCGTGGGAGATGGGATGCGCACCCACCGCCTGCAGGTTTGGGTTTCCTTGGACAGAGAAGATGATCACCGATCATGTTGAAGGTCACTGTGAGTTGTCTACTTGTTAACACTTAACAGTGGCAGCATGTCCAAGAGGACCAACATCCTAAATGCACCACATATTTTGATCTGTTGAATGCTTCTGCCAAAAGCTGTTTAGACCTGGGGGGAGTCTGTTCACAACTCTCAGGTTCCCTTTGCCATTTAAAAAGGGGGAGGGCAGTGACACCTACTTCAAATTATAGTATGACCACTTATTGGGGGGTGTAAAAGTGGCGGTGCTGGAATTGGAGATTCTGTCCTTGGTCACATAATCCTCGGTCAGGCGAGGGGACCACACTGGGGTGGGGGCAATTGGAGGGAGAGTGTACCAGCCAGCCCCTGGGGGGTGTTGCCCTGCTTGGAATGGGCTGTCTTTGGCCCTCGGCTCAGGGCGAGCCATCACGGCCCTCTGCCTGGGACGGGCTGTCTTCAGCCCTCGGCTCGGCGCGAGCTGTCACGGCCCTCAGGGTGAGCTCCTCAGTCCCCAGACTGTGCCATCTGACCCTTGGATGGGGGGGAAAATGCCTAGGCTATCCAGAGAATTTTACCTAGGCTACTTTCCGCCACCCTCTCCTCCAGTAAACCTGAAAGCAACAGCCTCAGAGCCCTTCTATTTGTAACTCACAAGTTTGTTCTCTCTAGGTTTGCTCCCTTTCCTATG
>NW_006399885.1:251336-261334 GCF_000299155.1 Elephantulus edwardii | reverse complement strand
TATGTTTTTCCCAATTAAAAAAAAAGAACTAGTAAAAAAAAGAAGATGGAAGAAGTACACAGAGTTACTATACCAAAAAGAATTGGCTGACACAGAAGAAATTAATGAAACAACATATGATCAAGAGGCAATGATGATGAATGAGGAAGTTCAAGCTGCTCTGAAGGAACTGGCAAAAAACAAAGCCCCAGAAATTGAAAAAATACCAATGGACATATATCAGCAAACAGTTTCTTTCCTGAACACACTCATCAGAATGTGCCAAGAAATCGTGAGGACTGCTACTTTGCCAACTGACTTGAAGCTATCTATTTTTATTCCCATCCAAAATAAAGGTGATGCAACAAAGTGTAGAAATTATCGAGCCATATCACTAGCATCACACATAAACAAAATCTTGCTGAAAATTATTTAAAAAAGACTGGAACAGTACATTGACAGAGAACTACCAGAAATATAATCTGAGTTTATAAGAGGCCATAGCACTAAGGATATAATTACCAATGTCAGATGGATCTTGTGTGAAAGTGGAGAGTACCAGAGGAATGTCTATCTGTGTTTCTTTGACTACGCAAAAACATTTGACTGTGTATATCACAACAAATTATGGCTAACCTTGAGAAGGATGGGAATCCCAGAAGACTTTATAGTGCTCATGTGAAATCTATACTTTGATCAGGAAGCAGTCATTAGAACAGAGCAAGGAAACACTGCAAGATACAAAATTGAGAATGGAGTGTGTCAGAGATACATCCTGTCTCCATACTTTTCCAATCTGTATCCAGAACAGATCATTTGGGAGGCCGGACTTTATGAGGAGGAATGAAGCAGTAGGTTTAGAGGAAGACTCATCAACAACCTGTACTATGCAGATGACATAACCTTTCTTACTGAAACTGAGGAGAACCTGAGGTATTTGCAGCAGAAAGTCAAGGATATGCTGTTGCTGACGTTTTTAGGTACTACTGAGTTGAGCATGACCCATAGAGACCCTGTGAACAACAGATCTGAACCGTGTTCTTTCCTGTGCCATCCTCACACCTCCTGACACGCTAGAGTCTATTGCAGGAATCACCCTGTCAATGCACCTGGTTGAGGATTTTCCTCTTCTTCGCCAACCCTCCCTCCACCTTTCTGAGCATCATGTCCTCTCCAAAGAATAGCCCCTCCAAGCAACATGCTTGAAGTATGTGAGGCAAAGCCTCATCCTTGCTTCCCCAAAGCACTCTGATGCACCCTCTCCAGAATATATCTATTTGTTCTCTTGGCCATCCATGGGGTGTACAGTGCTATTCTCCAACATCACAGCTCAAAGTCATCAATTCTTCTTCTAGCATCCTTATTCATTGTCCAGCTCTCAGTGAGTCCAGCAAGTGATCAGAAAGGCGATGGCCTGAATCAGATGTACCTTAGTCCTCAAACTAAGTTCATTACTCCTCAATAATTTGGAGAGGTGCATGACTGCAGTTTTTTCCCAGTGCAATATAATTTCTGATTTCCTGACTGCTTGTACCAAGGGTTTTATTTGTAGATCCAAGTAAGATGAAGTTTTTGACAGTTTCAGTCTTTTTCTCTATCTTAATGTTGCCTGTTGGTCCAGGGTAAAAATCTTTGTCTTCTCCACATTGAGATGCAATCTATATTGAAGGCTGCATTTTTTTATTCTCTGCACCAAGTGCTTCCAGTCCTCCTCACTTTCAGGAATTCTGTGTCATCTGCATAACACAGGTTGTTGATGAGTCTCTCTCTGATTCTCTTCATAGAGCCCATCCTCTTGAATAATTTGCTCAGCATACAGATTGAATAGGTATGGAGAGAGAATATAATACTGATACACTTCCTTTCTAATTTTAAACCACATAGTGTTCTCTTGTTCTGTGCACACAACAATCCTCCTGTTCTAGGTATAGGTTTCACAAAAGCACAATCAAGAGCTCTGAGATTCCCATTCTTCTCAATGTTACCCATAACTTGTTATGATCCACACAGTCAAATGCCTTTGCATAGTTAATAAAGCACAAATAGACATTCTTCTGGTATTCCTTACTTTCATGAAGGATCCATCTGACATCAGCAATGATATCCTTAGTGCCACAGCCTCTTCTAAATCCTGCTTGAACTTCAGGCAGTTAGTGTCTATGTACTGTTCTAGATCTTTTTGAATGATCTTCAAATGTATTGTGCTTGCATTTGATATTAGTGATATTATTTGATAATGTCCACATTCTGTTCACTTTTTTGGGGGGAATGGAAACAAATATGGACCTCTTCCAATCTGTTGGCCAGACAACTGTCCTCCAAATTTCCTGGAATAGACTGCTGAGTGCATCCAAGGCTGTTCTGTTAACTGAAACAAGTCAATTGGTATCCCATAGATTCCTGGGGTTTTATTTTTTGTCAATGCAGCTTCCACTTCCTCCTTCATTACCATTGGCTCCTGTTCTTTGGTACTTCCTGAAATTTTTGAATGTCAGTCAGTTCTTTTTGGTACAGTCATTCTGTGTATTCCCTCAACTTTCTTTTGATGCTTTCTGGGACATTCAACATATTGCCCATAGCATCTTTCAATATTGCAACTAAAGGCTTAAATGTGTTTTTCCATTCTCTCAGCTTGACAAATGCAAAGCGAGTTCTTTTCTTTTTATTCTTCAATTCCAACTCTCTGCACATTCTATTAGAATACTTTGCTTTGTCTTCTCAAACTGACCTTTGAAGTCTTCTGTTCAGCTCTTTCACTTTGGCATGTTTTCCCTTTGTTTTGGCTTCTTGATGCTCTAGAGCAATTTTTAGAATCCTCTCCAAATTATTGAGGAATAATGATGTCAGTTTGAGGACTAAGGTGCATCTGATTCAGGCCATGGTCTTTCTGATCAATTGCTATGCATCTGAGAGCTGGACAATGAATAAGGATGACAGAAGAAGAATTGATGCCTTTGAGATGTGGTGTTGGGAAAAAGTGCTGAATATTCCATGGATTGCCAAAAGAACAAACAGATATGTCTTGGAAAGGATGCAGTCAGAGTGCTTTTTGGAGGCAAAGATGATAAGGCCTCACCTCATATACTTTGGGTATGTTGGTAGGAGAGGTTAGTCCTTGGAGAGGGACATGATTCTCAGAGAGGCAGAGTTTCGGCAAAGGAGAGGAGGATCCTCGACCAGGTAGATTGACACAGTGACTGCTACAATGGGCTCTAATGTCTCAGAAAGTGTAAGGATGGCACAGGATAGTAGTTCCGATCTATTGTTCATAGGATCACTATGGGTCGTATTAGACTCGACGGCACCTAACAACAATATCAACAGAAGGGAGAAAGTACAGGGCAGAAGATTTGCGTTTAAAGTGGGTAGGAGTCCTCTGAGAGTGGTGCCTGCTGCTCCTTGCGGCTGTGTGAACAGCTGTGGATGTGAGCAGAGACTTTCTGCACTTGAGCATCAGATCCAGAGCCTCCAAAGTCAGCTGAGAAGGAAGGGTGTCCCAAGGGTGGTGAACTAGGTGTTGTGTGCTTGTGTGCTCTATTAGATTATGACCATGTGCCTTCCCTGGGGTCTCTTGTTTATTACTTCTGTGGCCATGAGGCCTATGGGCCTGGACAAATGTGGCCTCTCTTTTAGCTTATGTGTGGTCAGGAACCACAGGAACATGGTCCTTCCTGTTGAGACAATGCAAGAGCAAGTGAAAGACTTATGAAAGCCCACAGCTAATGGAAGGAACATACCCAGAGAAATCTATAAGCTCTTCACTTGACAACATCTCAGTGTTTGATAGGCACACTGGTCACCCCCTCAGAGGACCCTGTCTGCTGCCTACTGGGATTTAGCTCATCCTAGGGCCCCAGACTGGCCACATCCACATCAGCTGACAACACATTCCTCCTCAAAGTCAAACAAGAGGCACACACAAAAAAACCACTCTGACAGAGTTGTTATTAGGTGTCACCGAGTCAGCTACAACTGTAGCAACCAATGAGTAGATCTGAACCTTGCCCTATCCTGCACCAGACTCACCATCTGTGATATGCTCAAACCCGCTGGTACAATCACCGGTAAACCCATCTTGTTGCGAGTTCTCTTCTCGTTCTCTGACCCGCCACCTTTCTGAGCAATCATGCCTTTCTCCAGGGTAAGAAGTATTTCATGGCTCCTCTTAAGTCCTTCCCAATGCTAAGATACTAAAATGAGTGTTCAGTGGCAAATAAAAAAGAAGCAGAGAGGAGCAAGGATCTGTTTCTTCACTTGATACGGCGTCTTTTCAGTCTTGTCATTGTGAAGACCACCCAGTTCCCAGAGCACAGTGAACATGCAGATGAGAAGTGCCCGGTGCACAAGCCCCCTTGAGACAGCACTCCTCTGTGGCCCTCACTCTGTCCCGCTCTCGTGACTCAGGGCATTACCTGAGGCTGGCAGTCCTTGTCGCTGCTGCTCTCATCACCTTCCAGGTCCCCATCATCATAGGACACGTAGCCTGCCTGGCAGATGCAGGAACCATCTGACTTCTGGAAGACGCGGTTCAGGCCTTGACAGGTACAGTGAGAGGAACCTGAGGATGAGGAGGAGACCAGAGCCTGTCCTGGGATGGCGTTCCCAGACCTGCCCGCAGGAAGCTTACAGCCACGGTGCCTGTTCTAAAGGGTCAGTTCTGACTCTGCATCAGAAACATCTGAGATGGTTTGTAAAAACACAGCTGTCTAGCCCCTACTCAGAACAATTATATGAAACTCTCTAGAGCTGAGGCCGAGGCATCTTTCTTTCTAAAAGTTTGCTAGGTGATACACATTACATGTAGTCTGGTTTGAAAAGTCCTGATGTAGCTGAAAGTACTTAAAGGGTTTTGTTCCTGATAATGATCAGAACAGAGGGTGGGTTCAACCCCGGTAGACTGGCACAACCATTGTCTGTAGGAGTCCCAAGGAGAGAGATTTGCAGTGACCATAAAGCCTCTCAGGAGCTGAAAGATGGATTGGGGATGCATAGGCAAGGAGGGGGCAGACAGGAATCTAAAACAGAGAAGCAGGCAAGTAGGTGGAGAAGTTTAAGTTTTAGTTGGGAAACAAAAGGACTCTGGGTTAATTTTTTCTTTTCTTCCTGGTGACCAGAGGTTGTAGGAGATAAAAGATTGGTTTAGAGAGTTTACTATAATTCTGGTCTCCTTGTCTCTGTTTGGACTGATATCTGCTCAGCGTAAGAGACTTATTTGATGCCCGTGCTGGCTTTTTGCGGTATTTCCACCCACCAACAGTGTACAATGTACAGTAGATCTACAGAATCACATGCTGAGGGACGTAACTGAAAGTTGACTTTTTTGTGTGTTTGTTGATATGGTCATGATCTTTCATGAAAAGAATTTAGGGACCATGAAAAGCCAGATAATCATTCCCACTAAAGAAAAAAGGAAATACTACTTAATACTGAAGTAATACATAGAATATTCTCCACCCAGTCAGGTTCAGAAGATATATCCTCTCTAAGATCCTGAACTCAAGTTTAATTCTCCATCTAGACCTGCTGAGACCTGAGGCACGGTCATGGCCCAGGAGGAGTCTGCAGTGTCTTCCCGTTGTTTAGAGCAGAGGGCTTCAAACTTGGTTTTGTGGAGTCCTGGGGCTCTAGAGAGGTGCCTTCTGGGCTTTTTGGATTGGGGGTGGTGTGATCAAATGAGAGCAGCTGTAAGACCCTTGGAGAATTCTGAAGATTAGTGGTAAGGAATTGCACTGCCAACCCAAAGATTGTGGTTTGAACCCACCAGCTGCTCCAGGTGAAGGATGGGCAATCTCCTATGTGATTTACTGCCTCCAAAACCTGCTAGAGGGTCCACTATGGGTCAGTTCTCACTCAACAATACACTGCAACAACCTCAAGACCCCCACCTCTACTTCATGTCAGCCATTCTGACGTTATATGTGTTATATTTAAGCCTTAAATAAGAATTCTTCTAAAAAACTACCCTTATAAAGAACACTTTGAAAAAAGTCTCCATTCTTGGTCTGATATTCATGACTGTTGTTGTTGTTGTTATGTGCCGTCGAGTCGTTTCCGACTCATAGCGACCCTATGCACAACAGCTCTAAACCCTGCTCTATCCTGCGCCAACCGCACCGCCTCTGACACACCCATCCCGATTACCCCAGTCACCGAATCAATCCATCTCATAGAGGGTCTTCCCCTCCTGCGCTGTCGCTCCACCCTCCCAAGCATGATGTCCCTCTCCTACAGGATTAAATACAACTCTATATTAACTGTTGTTCTAAAAAAAAAAATCTTTCACCCACAAATATTTTATTCATCCTCAAGACCCAGCTTCTGGTTGATGTTGGAGATGGCAGCACACACATCAGGACATACACCAATGCAACAATTTCTGCAAACATGATCCACTGACACGGATTGGACTCTGAGCTGGACAGCCGCCCTCCCTCTCTTTTTCCGAGTTGTTCCTCCCCTGTCAACACTAAGCTGCTTCACTCAGACTTGAAGCTGCTGTCAGGTTGATCCCACACAGGTAGATTGTAAATGAGTACAATGCCCAAGACAAATATCCTTTACTCTGGTACTTTACTAACGTTCGTGGGATTCGACTCTGGGTCATAAACACTGAGAAGAAAATGTGGAAGCTGTACCTGGACCAAGAAACAACCCTGAATTCAGACTTGTAGCCTCCTGCACTGTGAGAAAACCCAGGGACTGTGACAGCCACTCAGGCATGTTATCTGTCCTGGCAGCACCAGGTAACCAAGACATGTCATTCCCACCTTTTGCCCTTGTGAACAGTGCTGTCATAAACTCTGATTTTCAGTCTTTTGGGTGTGTACCAAGGAGTGGTCCTGGGACATAGATAGTAGTTCTATTTTTAGTTTTTTGAAGAACCAACACATGGTGTGGGTCTTCTCATTCTTGTCAGCATCTGCTGTTTTCTGTTCTGTTTATTCATTTTCTCTTAGCCGTCCTCTCACTAACCTGTTGCTGTTAATTCTCACTCACAGACCTTATAGCACAGAGCTGAACTGCCATATAGGATTTCCATGGCTGTGAGTCTTTCTTCTGTGAAGCAACCACTAGGTTCAAACTGTTGACCTTTTAGTTAATAGGCAAACACTTAAGCACTGTTCCACCAATACACCTTCTTTGTTTTTTTTTTGTGTTGTTGTTGTTAGGTGCTATTGAGCCAAGTATGACTCATCGCGACCCTATGAACAACAGACAGAACTCTGTCCCATCCTGTACCATCCTCACAATCTCTGGCACACTTTAACCCATTCCTGCAGTCACTGTGTCAATCCATCTCACTGAGGGTCTTCCTATCTTTCACTGACCCTCCACCTTCCCAAGCATGATGCCCCTCTCCAAGGAATGGCCTCTCCTAGCAACATGCCCAAAGTACGTGAGATGAAGCTTCACCATCTCCTTTTTCTGTCTATCATGAAGTCGCTTACTGGTCCAGTGATGAGGATTTTTGTGTTCTTTGTGGTCAGATGCAATACATCTTGAACACTGTAGTCTTTGATCTTCTGCAGCAAGAGTCTCAAGTCCTCCTGACTTCCAGCAAGCAAGGTGTGTCATCTGCATAATGCAAGTTGTTGATGAGTCTTTTTTCAATCCTGATTCCACATTTTTCTTCAAAGAGTCCGATTCTTGAATTATTTGTTCAGCAAACAGATTGAATAGGTCTGGAGAAAGGATTCAATCCTGATAGACATCTTCCCTGATTTGAAATCATGCAGTGTCACCTTGCTCTGTTCCAACAACAGCTTCTTGGTCTAGGTATGTTACTGTTGTTATATGCCATTGAGTCAAGTACAACTCATAGTGACCCTGTGACAACAGATCTGAACCCTGTCCTATCCTACACCATCCTTGTCATCTCTGATATACTCGAGCCCATTGCTGAAGTCCTGTGACAGTCCATATGATTGAGGGTCTTCCTTTTTTTCACTGACCCTCCCTCTTTCCTAGCATGATGTCCTCCTCCAAGGAATAGCCTCTCCTCGTGACATGCTCAAAGTTATGTGAGACGAAGCTTCATTACATTTGCCTCAAAGGAAAACTCTGGCTGCGCCTTCTTGAAGACACACCTGTTCTTTCTTTTTCTTTCAATCAGTAGGCAATCTATCCATCCTACACATGAGAAAATTGAGGCTCAGGGAGTTGAAGTTGTTGTTCTCAAGGAACCCAAGGTAAACATCCCCCCCTTCCCAAGAGGATTATGCAGCTCAGCCCTGCTCAGGCCAGCCCTTCATGCCCAGTGAGAAGGTATCTCTAGATTTCCAGTTGTTCAACTGGTATCATAAGCCTGCGATGAGGCCTGACTTTTCTCTGGTCTTTATCTATCGAAACTGGGACATTCTCTCCTTCCTAAAACACACAGACTTTTAACTGCAGCTGCTGTAGGGCCCATTTCAGTAAGCGACTGCTTCATTAGAAATCTAACCTTGTGAGAATATCAGTGTATTAATACTAAGAATAATGTCTAGCATTGGTGTTGTTAAGGCACACCTGTTCTTTTGCCAGTCCATGGGATGGATAGTCAGTACTCCAACACCAGAGCGCAAAGGCATCAATTCTTCTGTCATCCTTATTCATTGCCCAGCTCTTAGATACATAGAAAGTGATTTAAAAGACCCTGGCCTGAATCAGTGCAAACTGACATCATTACGCCTCAATAATTTGGAGAGGTCCTTGACTGCAGACATTCTCAGTGCAATACCTCTTCTGATATCCTGACTGCTGGTAGCAAGGGTGTTGATTGTGGATCCAAGTACGATGAAATCATTGACAGTTTCAATCTTTTCTCCAACTATCATGATGTTGCCTATTGGTCCAGTAGTGAGACTTTCTGTATTCTTTGATCTTCTACAGCAAGTGCTTCAAGTCTTCCTCACTTTCAGCAAGCAAGGTTGTGGTCTAGGTATAGGTTTCATATAAGCATTTTTCATTGCCCCAGCATTCCCACTCTTCTCAATGTTAACCATGGTTTGTGTTGATCCACCCAATCAAATGCCTTTGCATTGTCAACAAAACACAAATGGACATTTGTCTTGTACTCTATGGATCAGGATGCATCTGACATCAGTAGTGATATCTGTGGTGCCATAGGCATCCTAAAAACCCAACCCTCCATTGGGTTTCTGAGGCTGTGAATCTTTAGGGGGGGAGATCACCCATCTTTCTGTCATTGAGTGCCTGATGGATTTGAACTCCTGACCTTTAAGTGAGCAGCACAGCACATAACACATTATGCCACCAGAGTCCTTCAGTAACGGTAGTGGCAGTGAGTTCAGGTAATATAGTCCATAGAACATTGCACTGCTAACCTAAGTGCTGAATCTCCAGTAGTTCAAACCCACCAGCTGCTTCTTGGGATAAAGATGGTTAGTCTCTTTGCATTCTGAGTTACAACTTCAGAAACCCAGTGAAGGATCATGATGAGTCGGAGTTCACTCTGTGGCAGTGAGATTGAGGTTGGGTGACACTGAAATGGTATCTCATTGTGTTTTTACTACTGTCTCTCCAGTGACTAGTGATGTTAAACATCCTTTCAAATGATTGGTGGTTATTTACATGCACTTTTTAATATGTCTGTTCTTTGTCTATTTTATGACTGGGTTAAAGGCCCATCTCAAGTGCAACATTTTCTATATATTTTTTTATCCTGATCTTGCTATGCAGATGCAATTTATTCCTTTTTTGAACTATCTAGACATCTTTATGGTGACACTTAACACTTTTGCTAATTTGTGCATGTATTTTTCTCCTTATCCCATTACTCCTGTCTTTGTATCTTCTGTAATGTTTATGTGAGTAATAATGAGAGAAGGTTAGTGTGTGTGTGAGTCTTAAAATATATGAAATTCTTCACTTCCTCCTCAAGGGAAAGAAGCGAAAGCACGTATATAGTTATGGACCAGACTGCACGGGGGACAGGCCAGTTCAACTATCTGGAACCGACAGGCCTGTGTGGAGACTCACCTGGTGATCTGGAGCTGATAGGCCTGTGTGGAGACTCA
>NW_006399885.1:237534-251064 GCF_000299155.1 Elephantulus edwardii | reverse complement strand
GACTCACCTGGTGATCTGGAGCTGATAGGCCTGTGTGGAGACTCACCTGGTGGGGAGGAGGCAGAGCTCCCACAGGGGAGGCAGGCGGTCTGGCCAGGGAGGGAGCTGAAGGTGCCCGAGGGGCATGGTGGACATGCTTTAGCAGACTGCACTTGACTGCTGTTTCCAAAGCTTCCTGCTGGGCAGGGTCTGGGGCTCCCAGTCCTGGCTGGGCAGTAGTACCCCACAGGACAGGGGTGTCTTTGATAACCTTCTGTCCCTAGAAGGAGGAGGAGAAATTCTGAGTCAGGGCCTCTGGCTGAGTCTGGGACTGAGAAGTGACTTAGGGTGTCCAGGGCGGCAAGACTCTTTGCCGTGGGGGCTCAGCTGCGGGGTTGGGGATGTGGGGAAGGGAGTAAGCCCTGGGAAGACACCGCTTGTGTGGGGGACCCCACTGTGCCTCAACCTTCATCATCTTCCCCACTTGCACGCTTTGAATGCCCCCTAGTCCTGCTGGCTCCAGAGAATTCTACCTGTACCTCCTCACCTATTGAAGGGCAGGCAGGGCCTCAGCACTGATGGTACCTGTAGGCAGCACCCACCTTATTCTTGCAAGTGCCTGAACCACTGATGTCAACATGCTAATATGCGTGGTCTTCAGCAAAGTCCGCCATTTATAGGCCCCTTAAACTGAACATCAGGACAGACCGGGCACTATCTGCCCAGATTCCTCTTCTCCTCTGCCCTCCCTCTGCTCTCAGGTGCCAGGCCTCTCCCACATCGCCTGAGTCTTCCAGCAGATGCTGTGGAGTCATTCCCACCCCAGTTCTCCTGCCCTTCTCCTAGGCCACTTACCCTGGGGGCAGCTGAACCCTGGAGGGCATGGCTGGCAGGGCTGGGAGTCCAGGGCCTGGCTGCGGTAGGTGCCCGCTGCACAGAGGCGACAGCAAGTTTCTTCAGAGACCCTGAGTCCACTGGTGTTCACGGCCTCGGAGCCCGCAGGACACGGGAGTGGATGGGCACTGCCCAGAGGGCAGTAATAGGGAAACACGCACCTACAGGGACACAGGCCCAGGCCAGGCATTGTGTTGTCAGGCACCTGGCTTGTTGTTGCTTCTCATCACACCCAGGTCTGGCGCTTAGCACTGGCAGGAGGAAGGGACTCTAACCACAAGAGGGGCTCTGTGTCTGACGGGATCTAAGCAGGGCCAGGCTGTTTTTTTTTGAGTAGATAGTGCATGCTCTGGTGGTCAGCCCAGCAGACAGTATTCCGGCTGGGCCCATGGTCACACATCCTTGGAAGATCTGACAGCCTAGATGGGGTAACTGATCCTGAACACAGAGTTAGGCTTGTCAAGAAAAACACAGCGTGAGCAGTGACATCTGAAATTAAAATATCTATCTATCTATCTATCTATCTATCTATCTATCTATCTATCATCTATCTATATCTCTATCTATCTATCATCTCTATCTATCTATCATTGGTTTTTCTATTATCTATCATCATTTTTCTATCATCATCATCTCTTTTTTCATTAATTTTAATGAAAGTTTACAGAGACATAGGGTTTCCATTCATTCATTGTTGCACTTTTCTCCGTGCCCACCCCCTCTCCCCCAGTTTGCTCCTCTCTTTGAAGAGTAAATGAAAAGATCTTTCATTGCTATGCAATTCCGCCCATCAAGACCACTCCACTATGCAGCCTTCATTTTGGACTCCTGTCATGACAATAATACCTAATCATATATTATTTTTAAACAGTTCTCTCCCTCATCTGTTTCAGTGCAATATACATTATTTATCCCCTCTTTCTCAGTCTTCCCTCAACCCTAATGTCAGTCCCCTATTACAACAGTGGCCCAATGTAATATTTGTCCTTTTGTGACTGAGATATTTCACTCAGCATAATGTCCTCCAGGGTCACTTATTTTTAATAATATTTCATGAGTTCCTTGTTTTTCAATGAAGCATAGTATTCCATTGTGTGAATATACCAGAGCCTCTCTATCCATTCGTTTGTGGATGAGCACTTGGGTTGTTTCCAACTCTTTACCAATGTGAACAGATCCGTAATAAACATGGGTGTGCATCATCCACCTCTTTATAACCAAAAAACCTCACTCAAACTCGTTGTTGGATTGGAACCAACCACTCCTTGGGGTTTTTAGAGGATATTATCACAGTGGCCTAGTGCTAAGATGTGCTGCAATCCCGAAGGCATGCAGTTTGAATCCGCAGAAGGGTGGGCAATCTCCTCCCACGTGATTAACTGCCTCTGAAAACTGGCTGGAAGGTCAGCTACATGTCAATTCCATCTTGACACCACATAACAACAACTATTGCAGAGAAGGAGAGCAGCTGGAGATTCAATCACCTGCCTTTGGGTTGTCAGTGCAGCTCCTTACCCACTAGGCCACCAGAGCTCCCTGAGGGCCATTACATCATATATATATGAAGGGCAGTCTCTTCCTGTGTGATTTACACCCTCAGAAGCCCAACAGAGGGCCACTGTGAGTCAGTTCTGACTTGATGGCAATGAATTATGTGCTACTTCCTTGATGCCCACGCCTCCCGGGCAATTCCCATCCATCAGTGGCTCCACAGGAGAAAGACAGGTAATCTGCTCCTGTGTGGTTTACAGTCGTGGAAAGCCAGTGGAGAGACGCATATGAGTCACTTCAGACCCACACCAAAGAGTTGGATATATTAATATAAACAAGCCCCAAATATTGCACAGGGCATACTTACACTAACATTTATATGTTGCCTTTCTGAAATTCAGATATAGCTAAATACACTGCCTTTTTATGTTCTAGTTCTGTACCATGCTAGAAGCTTATCTGTTTCTACTAGCCATTACTTTTTATTGCTAGCTATGAGAAACCCTTCAGCAATTTAACACTAACTGCCATGGGCTCTATTTCTGCACAGCACCTCCTGATACCCTAGGCATCATGGGAAACAGATGTCGCTGCCTTAACAGCAGCAAGTGGCCC
This sequence comes from Elephantulus edwardii, assembly GCF_000299155.1. Taxonomy (NCBI): domain Eukaryota; kingdom Metazoa; phylum Chordata; class Mammalia; order Macroscelidea; family Macroscelididae; genus Elephantulus; species Elephantulus edwardii. The sequence continues at coordinate 248,085 of NW_006399885.1, read as the reverse complement.
TACACAGGGCACCCCTGGAAAGTGATGAACATCTCAAGGCAATTTCCTACTCACTCTTCCTTCCCTGGGGCAGACCAGGGACAGGGTTGCATGTGAAGACCCCAGCAATGAAGCAAAGGGAAGGATTACCTAGGTCCTGTTGCTGAGCTCTGCCCTTTGGATTGAATCCTTTGGGAAAATGAGGAGTGGACTTTTGGAATGCAGCAGGCCTGTCTGGACCCCCAAGACTGAGATAAGGGGGATCCCAGAACTAATAGAGCTGGGGGGGCAGTACTTACAGCTGCCCTGGACCAGCATGAGTGGAGGACCCTCCAGGACAGGTATAGCCCCTGGGGCAGAGTGGAGGCACCCCTGTCAGGGGTCTGCAGTAGGAGCCAGCCCTACAGGGGACCTCAGCCACAGCACCTGGGGGAGGCAAGGGGAAGGGGTTCAAGGAAAGCCTGCTGGCATTTGGCAAGGTGTGGGGCCACGTGGAGACTGGGGCAGAGGGTGCCAGGCTAGGCAGGGCCTCCCCCAGGGGCGCTCCCAGGCTGGGCTGGGGGAGGTGGTGTGCAATGGGAAGATAGGGTCAGGCATGTGTTCCTGGGACCACACAAGCAGAGGCTTCCCCGGAGGCGGGGATGGGAGGAAGAAGGGTGGGCATTGGCCTGTGTGGAAGAGGGGAGAAATTGGAAAGAGGCAGGCTGGAGGCTCTTGGGGTGAAAGGAGGGTGTTTGAGGGTGCAAGAGCCCAAGGAGAGATAAAAGTGCTCAATGAGGTAGGCATTTCCCACTAGTCTTTTCAGGTCCAGGGCCCGGGGAGGGGGGGGGCGAGGTGGCACAGTAGGTGCCCAATGCACTGGGTTGGCAGGGGCTCCCCAGAGGTCGTGGACCCAGGGGTCATGGACCTGCTTCACCAGGCACACATTCTCTATCCCTCTGTCCTCCCTCGCCGCCCCCTGCTGTAGTTTTGGGCCATGGTGGATCCTGTGGCCAGACAGGGCTGCCCAAGGAACCCCCCTCCCTCCTCTGATCCTGAGGCTCATTCTTTGGTAGTCCCCTCCCCTGACCAGGGCCACAAATCATCACGCCCCTCTGCCCCCACTCAAGGAACTCATCTTTTCTAGTTGCTACTTTGCCTGGCTCATAGAATAAAAGGGGGTGGGGGTGATCTTTGTACTCTGAGCAGCAACAGAGACCCTCTACTGGGCCTGCCATTTCTAACTACACACAGATAGGGAGCGGGGCGGGCGGTGGGGGGGGACACTGATGGTGGGAGGTTTGGAACAGAGAAAGGCCTCTTCCCCAGGGTGGGGAGGGCCTCCAGGAAGACCAAGGAGGACTTAGGTGGCCAGTTGGTGGGACAATGCTCTGCAGGCTCAGATGGAGTCAAGGTGCTGGGTGGGAGGAGTGGTCTGCATAGGGTGAAGGGGTGATGAGAGGGAAATGGGAAGGAAAGAGGATGTGAAGATGGAGGCCAGGAGGGGCAGAGATCTGCACAGTCACCGGCTGGGCACTCTGATCCAGCTCCGCAGGGAATCGCAAAAACATTCGCGTGTCCGGTCAGCTTGGCATCTGGGCAGTAGTGGCCAGAGGGACAGAGTTCACAGCCTTCCAGTGATGATGCTCCCGACTCCATTCGAAAGGTGCCCGGTGGGCAGGGAAAAGCCCCTTGGCCACCTGGACACCAGTGACCTGGTGGACATGGGTGGTCTTCAAAGGTGGCAAGACCTGGTGTACAAAGTGTGAGAGAAAGGAGGTTAACCCATGGCACTTCTCATGGGCACATGTAGGCCCCCAGCATTCCTCTTGAGGACAGTCTCTCACCTGGGGACGGGCAGTGGTACCCGGAGGGGCAGGGCAGGCACTCTGCCAGACTCTGAGCTCCGGCTGCTGCCAGGTAGGTGTGCTCTGGACAGGCCTGTGGCATTCCTGTTTGTTGTGAGCTGTCCACACCTCCAGGGCAGTAGTGGCCAGCAGGACACAGGTATGTGCCCGGGTTCCCTGTGGGACATGGCTGTGCTTGTTTTCCTTGCTCATCTCTCCTCTACACTCAGCAGGTCAATCACCCTCCAGGCCGTGACACCAGGACAACCAGCTTCCGGATCTGCACTGGGCATCGTGTGCCGGCTCCCCTGCCCCAGGCTCACCTGCTTTGCACCAGTGCCCGGGGGGGCAAGGCTCACAGTCCTCCCTCTGCTTGGCTCCAGGGGCCACTCTGATGGTGTGAGGTGGGCACTGGCTTGGCTCTGCACTGCCCTCTGGACAGTAATAACCTACATGACATGAGATCACACTGGCAGAGGGAGGAAGAGGATTGTGGGGCAATGTGTCCAGGAGTGGCCTGGGGGTACTGCTGACCCCAGAGGTAGAGATCTCGAGTTTTAGCCATGGCTGCACTTTGTGCTTTCTTTCAAATCATTAATCATTCTCAATTACAGTCTTGCACAACAACTATTTTTAGGATCTGATTTTGACCTATGGAGTCCTGGTGGTGTGGCGGTTAAAGCACTTAACTGCTAATTGAATAGTTATCTGTTTGAACCTACTAATTATTCTGTAATTGAGAAGAACGTGAATTAGAAAACGCTTAATTGTGTTCTGGAGAAATCTCTACCTAGGCCAAGAAGATGTTGTCAAACAGTACAAGGGACCACTGCATGGCTGAAAATCAGGAAAGGTGTGTGTCAAGGTTGTATCCTTTCTCCACACCTATTCAATCTGTCTGGTGAGAAAATCACTGGAGAAGTTGGACTCAGTGAAGAAGCATGGCATCAGGATGAGAGGAAAACTCCTCAACAACCTGCGCTGTACAGATGACACAACCTTACTCATAGAAAGTGAAGAAGACTTGAAACACTTGCTGTAGAAAATGTTTAAAAAAAACCCCAAACCAAAAACCCTTGGCTGAACTGAGGAGGACCTGAAGCACTTGCTTCAGAATGTCAAGGGCTGTAGTCTTCAATATGGATTGAAGCTCAACATCAAGAAGAGAAAGATTCTCACCACTGGTCCAACTGGCAGCACCATGATAGATGGAGGAGAGACTGAAGTTGTTAACAATTTCAGCATGGTTGGCTCCACAATTAACACCCTTAGCACCAGCTAACAGGAAACCAAAAAGACTAACTGCACTGGGAAAATCTGCCCCCAAGGACCACTTCAGAGTACTGAGAAGCAATGATGTTAGTCTAGAGACGAAGGTGTGCCTGATTCAGACCATGGCCTTCACAATTACTGCTATGCATCAGAGAGCTGGACAATGACTAAGGATGACAGAGAAAGAATAGATGTCTTCGAGTTGTGGTGCTGGAGAAGAGTCTTGAATATACCATGGACCACCAAGAAAACAAATAAGTCTGCCTTGGGATCATGAAACCAAGTTTTTCCTTCAAGGCTAGGGTTTTGAAGTTCTGTCTCATATACTTTGGACACGTGGCCAAGAAGGACCAGTCTTTGGAGAAGGACATTATGCTTGGAAGTTTGGAGGGACAAGACAGGAAAAGAAGGCTTACACAGTTGAGGAGTAAAGGGGGTAGGTGTGTTGGAGTCAATGAGACTGGCTCAGCACAGGGCAAGCTTCAGAGCTGTTGTACATAGTGTACAACTCAACAGCACATAACAACAACAGCAACAGCCTTCGATATGGATTATATCTCAACATCAAGAACACAAAAATCCTCACACGTGGACGAACAGGAAGCATCATGATAGAGATAAGACTTAAGTTGTCAATGATTTAATTTTACTTCAATCTACAATTAACACCTTTTGCAACAGCAAAAATGAAAAAAAAAAAAAGAAAAGACATCACTGGAAGCATCTGCTGTGAAGGACCTCTCTGAAGTGCTAAAGAGCAATGATGTTGGGTTAAATACTAAGGTGCACCTGATTCAAGCCATGGCATTCTCAATTTCTTCCTATGTATCTGAAAGTTGAATAATAATAAACACTGCTGGAATAATCGAGGCCTTGGAATTGCGGCATTGGCAAAGAGTATGGAATACCCTGTGTGCTGCTGAAAGAACAAGCACATCTGCCTTGGGCGAAGTGCAAGCACGGTGCTCCTTAGAGGCAAGGGTGGGAAACTCCATCTCACGTGCTTTCTGTGTTTATCAGGACTACCAAGTCCTTGCCCAAGGACATCACTCTGGGAAAGGTAGAGGTCAGCGAAGGGGAGGAAGATCTTCAACCAGATGGACTGACAGAGTGACTTTTAGCAGATGTGAGCACGAAGGAGGTCATGAGGATGGTGCTGGATAGAGCAAGATTCAGATCTGTTGTTTGTGGGATTGCTGTGAGTTGTATAGACTTGAAGGCACCTATCAGCAGGAACAGAGGGCAGATGAGGCTGTTCGCTTCCATCAAGAGGCCTTGCATCCCCATGGGGAAGTTCTGCTCTGTCTTTTAGGGTCTCTGTGAGTTGTAATTGACTCGGTGGCAATTAAATTATGGGTTTGAACCCCCCCAAATCCTTTTCTTGAGTGGGATCTGTGGGGCGAGCTGGCTGCTCTAACCTTAGCCTCTCTCACACCCCAAAGGCAAGGAACAAGGGCTGCTTACCTGATGGGCATGGCTGTGCGCACACCTGCCACCTGGGACATGGGGTCTGGGACTCCCTAGGATTTGGTGTCATCAGCTTAGAGGTCCCAGCTGGGCAGAAATAACCAGCAGGACACTTGCCCCGCATCTGTCCACCCCTAACAGTCAAGGAGAGGGAAGTCATGGGATGGTCAGGAGGGAGGGGCAGATCTGAGCTCGTCCTACCCCTAGTGGCAAAGGGCAATTACTCCGCAGCTTCAGTTGATTTTGATTGTGACCTTGTATGAAATCTCATAGCTCTGACGTGGTGCCACACACAAATAGATACTGACACAAAGTGAGACACTTCGTTTTATTCTGGCCTCTCCTAGCCTATCTTGTCCTGCCTCCTTCCCATGCTACCCCGTCCACCCCAACACACTAATGAAGATCCGTCCACAGAGTTGGGTTTACCTGTAGTCGGAGGCCTCTCCCCACGTCTGGCTGGAATGTGTCCTGAGTTTCCCTGAATGGCAGTGGAGAACAAGGACTCCACTGCACCCCAAGTCTTCCCTGGCTTGTCTTTGGCTTTTGGTCTTTGTCTAATTCTTGGGTTTTCCCATCCTCAAGACCAGAGCTGTGCTTGTACAGTCTGCAGTTCAGCTCCCATGCCCGAGTGGCCCCCTGGGCGCAGCGCGGGATCCTCAAGGATGGACAGGGTGGCCCTGGGCACCATTTTTGTGGCATCAGCAAGGGGTAGATGACTCTGGAGTTACTGAAGTTACTGACCTGCAGTAGTGCCCGGGGGGACAGACAGAGCAGTCACCCACTTCCTGGAGGCCTGATGCATCCTGGGGAGCAAAAGTCCCTGGAGGACACGGAGGTGGAGACCACGTCCCTGGAGTGTGTGGGGAGAGGAGAGCAGGAGGTGAAGAGGGGGAGACCATGCCCCTGCAGGGAAGTAGACAATGAAGATGAAGAGATCACATTCCTGGGTGGGAGACAGATGGTAAAGATGGGGGGACCACATCCCTGGAGGAACAGAGGGCTAAAAATGGGGAAAGCATGTCCCCAAGGGCAGGAAGCTGACACAGAAGATGGTGAGACCATGTCCCTGGGGTGGGAGGGACGTGTTGATGATGAAAGTCAACATCCCTGGGAGTTGAACAGTCTGGGGAGGGCAGAGAGAGTGGAGAAGGGCAGGAAGCAGATGGTGGAGATGAAAGGCCACACCCCTGAGCAGATGTGAGGACCAGAGACCCTGGGGCTGGGGTGCTGCAGGGATGGGTGGACTCAGAGTAGAGAGGGAACTCCATAGTTCTGTGGGAGGAGTGGATAGTGAGGGTGGGAGATGGAGACCATCCCCCTGTGGGCAGACGGTGCAGACCAGGAGGCCAAGGGTTTGGCCCCCCCCCCCCCAGTGTGTGTGGACACCACGCTGAGTTCTGAGGAGCTCTGGTGAAGGTGAGTTTCCTCTGTCTTCCCTCCCTCCCCCAGCTCCCACTGCCCCTGGAGGATGCTGAGCTCGCTGCCCTGCTCTGTTTTCTTAGAGCTGATGGAGGAGTGCACGGCAGCGCGCATGCTTCTGAGCACGTGTGTGCCTGTGGGAATGTGTTTTCATGTGTCACGTGTCTGTGTAAATGTGCATACATGTGGGTGTCCACATGCAGGTGTGATGTGTGGGGACGTGTGCACGCATGCAAATCCATTTGGGCCTATGTGTTTATGCATTTTCACATGTGTGTGTCACCATGTTTGCTGACACGATGTGTTTGTGTAAGATGTGTTTACGCCTGTGTGTGCATTTGAGTGAGTGTGCATGTGTGTGCTAGGAAAATGAAGATGGCCTCATTGTCGCTAGAATTTCTACTTCTCAGATAGACCCTCCACCTTGGTCTGGCCTGTTCAACTACTAGTGGAAAGCTGAACTGGCAAAAAGCAGGACGTTCTAGGAATAGCCCAGAAAACCAGCTGACCTAAAGCTGCACCTGCAAGATAAGGAAAAGGTGCTAACAGAATCTGCCCAGCCAAGAGATCTGCTGAACCCACCAACAATCCTTATACATAATCCCCCAACTAAGAGGAAAATTTGCTGACTTCTAATTGGAGAGTTCAGCTCACCGGCACACAGGTGAAAATAAACTAGCTCGTTGCTTCTCACGTAAGCCTGGTATGGGTGCCTGCTCGGACTCCAGACAGACACCTCTCCTGAAACTTTGAGTGAGTGTGCGTGCACATACACATACAAAGTGTCAATGGTGGCTGCACTCATTCAGGACTTTCAAAGGCCTGGTGCACCTGACAACACGGACGTCTGCTTTCTTCAGGTACACCTCTTCTCTCTGCAGTGTTTCTCCTTCCCAGCTGATCTGATACCACTCAGAATCCTGTGCACACTCAGACAGCCCCTCTCAGACTGGCACAGGTAATGGGACATGTTTGCCATCATTTCAGGTCTAGGGTGGCCCGGGGCTCCTTCCACACATGGGGGTAAGGCTTCTATAACCTGCCTCAATCTGCCTCCATGACATTGCTCCCTGTGCGAGTCTGGGAAGAAGTAATATAGTGAAATGGGAAGAGTGAGAAGGAACAGTGCAGAGGGTGACGCTTGAGAATGGAAGTTCTCTGAGGGCAAGGGTGGGACAGCTCGGCTCATTTTTGCATCTCTGTTGTCAGTCACGGGCCCTGGTGGGCACCCTGTGAGAATGTCAACGGTTGGATGAATGAAAGGCAGATGGGGTGGCAGGCAGGGGAGGAGGAGGGCTCAACAGGTATGGGGAAGAGGGTTTGTGACGTACCCGCTGGGCAGTAGGCATATGCAGGACAAGGCCTGGGTGCTCTGGTGCCAGAGTGAGGGCAGTAGAAGCCAGGTGGACACACACGGCAGGTGTCTGATCCTGGAGAGGGCTGGTAGTCCCCTCGGGAGCACAGGGATGGCTGAGCAGCCCCTGCTTGGCAGAAGTGACCCTGGGCATTGAACACACATCTTTGACACCAGGGCGGGTGTTACTGGGTGCCTATGAGAGCCATCCTTCCTGGTGAGTTCAGCCACTTGGGACATTGGGAGTACTTGGCCATTTTGACTAATGTGAGGCCAGGTGGGACCAGAACAAGGCCTGGGAGGAGAAAATGTCTGGGACTCTCTTGGCAGGTACTGAGAACTGCCAGAGGCCTCCTTGGAGGATGTGGGCCCCAGCCTGGTCCTTGACTCCCCTGACCTCTGGGTTCCCACCCCTGGGGCACCTGAGGGCAGAGGAGAGCGATGGGACTGGAGGCCCCGGGGTCTGACGGGCAGTAGAAGCCAGCGGCACAGGATCCAGTGGGTGAGCTGAGGCCCAGACTTGGGCAGAAGGAGCCAGCTGGGCAGGGCACACAGCTGCCTTTGGCAATGCCACCTTCATGGGGAGAATGGAAAGCTGTTTACCACCTGTCCTCTGGGACCTCACTCCACAGGCTTGGTATCAGTGTCTGGTTCATGCTGGGGAAGGAGGGGGGGGCTGCCCAGCGGCAGGTGGACGGTAGAGGCGGACACTGACCTGTGCGGTTCAGCATCGTCCCCACAGGGCAGGGGACGGGGTGCAGGGTCCCCTCTGGACAGTAGTGGCCACGGGGGCAGGGCCCGTTGAGTCGAAAGATGGGGTTGCTCTGCGGGGTGGGGCTGCTAGCACCCCCTTCACAGTAGTAACCTGCTAAGCAGGGCCCTTGGATACAGAATGATGCAGACTCTGAGTGCAGAAGCAGGAAGAGCTTGTTTTCAAACCCTGCCTGGGGCCTTGGGGCGGGAAATGTCCACATTCGTCCTCCTCCTTGTCCTTACCACCTGCCTGCTGTCCTGGTATGGCACAGCACTAGAGGATTATGGGAATTAAACAGGAAAAATCAGGGAGACAGAATCCCTGGGCGTGGGCAGCTGTGCTGTCCTTGATGTTGGGCTCATGGCCTCTGCACATAGGTTCCAGCTAGCAGTCCTCACAATGGTCTTTAAGAGGGTTTCAAGTAGGGAGTGATATACTTTGTGTTTCTAATCTTCACTTGGTATAAACACTCCCTCTAGGCTGTCCTCAGGGCGGGCACCCTTGTACCCCAGGCCACTTTGTTCCTCCCTCAGTGGGGAGCAAGTAAAGGAAGCTGGGTTTCCAGCACTGCTGGGTGTTGCTACTTACCCTCAGGCTGCCAACTGCCAAACCCAGAGCAGTACCCTCCTGCTGGGCAGGGCTGGCAGACCCCCGGGGACAGGGCACCTTCCTGGGGGCTCAGGGTTCCCTCTGGGCAGGGCAGAGCAGAAGCCAGTCCTTCTGGACAATAGTGACCTGTGGGAAGGTTGGGGTGAGCCTGGAGCATCTCACCCCATGGCTGCTCCCCTGCTGGAGAGGTGGCAAGGTCATTGCTGGAGGAGGAAGAGGTGGCTACTGCATGGACAGTGGGCAGTGAGGCCGGGACAGCTCCACAGCCACGGCCCGGGCAGGTGACATATGGTCTTGTGCTCTGGAGTGTCCAATGTGCACCCACAGGGGTGGGTTTGGGGAGACCCCTGCGTTTCAGACACTGTGAAGTGTGTGTGAGTTTGGGGTGAGAGGAGAGGAGTGCATGTGTGTGTGGTGGGTGCAAAAAAGGTGAGCATAAATTGTGCATGTGTGATGTGTGAGAGATTGAGTGTGAGGTGAACAGGACATGTGCATAAAGAGATGAGTGTGAGGTGTGTGAGGCATGAAGCATGAAATATGCATGTGTGCTGTGTGTAGAGGAGATGAGTATAGGAGGTGAGCATGAATGTGTGGGGCAATGAGATGGTTATGTATGGAAGGAGTAGAATCTGAAGAGGTGAGCATGGTGTGCATGTGACGTGTGAGTAAAGGAACAGAGGTAGATGAGTGTGTGGTGTGTGCGTGAGGAGGTGAGTGTGGAGGTGAGTGTGGTGTGTGTGCGGAGGTGAGTGTGGTGTGAGGAGGTGAGTGTGGTGTGCATGAGGAGGTGAGTTTTGCACATGTGAGGAGGTCAGTGTGGTATGTGTGAGTTGAGTGTTGTGCGTGTGAGGAGGTGTGTGTGGTGTGTTTTAGGAGGTGAGTGTGGCGTGTGTGAGGAGGTGAGTGTGGTGTGTGTGAGGAGGTGAGTGTGGTGTGTGAGGAAGTGAGTGTGGTGTGCAAGTGAGGAGGTGAGTGTTGCACATGTGAGGAGGTGAGTGTGGTGTGCATGTGAGGAGGTGAGTGTTGCACATGTGAGGAGGTGAATTTGGTGTGTGTGAGGAGGTGAGTGTGGTGTGTGAGGAGGTGTGTGTGGTGTGTGTGAGGAGGTGAGTGTGGTGTGTGAGGAGGTGTGTGTGGTGTGTGTGAGGAGGTGAGTGTGGTGTGTGTGAGGAGGTGGGTGTGGTGTGTGAGGAGGTTAGTGTTGTGCGTGTGAGGAGGTGAGTGTTTGGTGTATGTGAAGTGAGTATGAGAGGTACGTGTGACGGGTGTGAAGAGGTGAGATTGAGATGTGTGTATATTGTGTGTGGAGGTGGGTGTCAGAAGTATGTGTGAGGTAAATGCGCATGGCATGAGTGAGGAAGTGAGTCTGAAGGGTGGGAGATCTGTTAGTAGTGATGAATGTGAGGTATGTGTGAGGAGGTGAGTGTGAAGTGTATGTGAGGTGAGTGTTAGGTGTGGGTGAGAGTCCTACGTGATGTGTGTGAGGAAGTGAACCTGGGGGCTGTGTGATATGTGAGGGGTCAAGCATGAGGGGTGTGTGAGCTGTGTTTGGAGAGGATTGTGAGGTTTATGTGAGGGGTGTGTGTGTGAGGTGAACATGGGAGGTCTGACTGGTGTGTGAGGAGGTGAGCATGAGGAGTGTGTGATGCATGTGGAGATAAGAGTGAGATGTGTGTGAAGAGGTCAGTGTGAGGTGTATGTGAGGAGGTGAGTATGAGATGTATGTGAAGTGAGTGTGAGGTGTGTGTGAAGAGGTGAGTATGAGATGTATGAAGTGAGTGTGAGGTGTGTGTGAGGAGGTGAGTATGAGATGTATGTGAAGTGAGTGTGAGGTGTGTGTGAGGCAGTGAGTGTGAGGTGTGTGTGAG
>NW_006399885.1:213480-237419 GCF_000299155.1 Elephantulus edwardii | reverse complement strand
TGTGAGGTGTGTGTGAGGAGGTGAGTATGAGATGTATGTGAAGTAAGTGTGAAGTGTGTGTGAGGAGGTGAGTACGAGATGTACGTGAAGTGAGTCTGAAGTGTGTGTGTGAGGAGGTGAGTGTGAGATGAGTGTAGGAGGTCCATGTGTCATGTGTGAGGAGGTGAGTACGAGATGTACGTGAAGTGAGTCTGAGGTGTGTGTGTGAGGTGAGTGTAGGAGGTCCATGTGTCATGTGTGAGGAGGTGAGTATGAGATGCATGTGAAGTGAGTGTGAGGTGTATGTGAGGAGGTGAGTGTGAGGTGTGTGTGAAGTGAGTGTGAGGTGTATGTGAAGAGGTGAGTGTAAGGTGTGTGTGAGGCGGTGAGTGTGAGGTGTGTGTGAGGAGGTGAGTGTGAGGTGTGTGTGTGTGTGTGTGAGGTGAGTGTGAGGTGTGTGTGATGAGGTCAGTGTGAGGTATGTGTGAGGAGGTGAGTATGAGAAGTATGTGAAGTGAGTCTAAGGTGTGTGTGTGAGGAGGTGAGTGTGAGGTGAGTGTAGGAGGTTCATGTGGCATGTGTGAGGAGGTGAACATGGAGGTGTGTGGTGTGCTGGAGAAGTGTAACCTGCCACTTCTGAGCTGGCCATTTGGTGAGGAAGCAGCTCTGTGACACTGTTGTGGCTCTGGCTGGTGTGACTTCACAGGCCTGAGAGGAAAAGGATTTTGTTCTAGGATAAATGGAGCTTTCCCACGACTATTTCCCTGGAGAAATGGCTTTGCTAGGCACACCCACAGGCATGCTACCCACCAAGACCCCAAGACAGGACTTGGGTATCTCACACCAGCTACACACTTGTGTCTTCCTGGGGTGTGGACCAGGACATGAGGAGGCTGGGAGGTGTTCATCGAGAGTGAAGTATATCCACAGGGGAAGCCACAAGCCACTGGTGTGGGGACAGGTCTCCAGGGCTAGACCTCAGTGGACAGTGGGACTAATCCCCATGGCTCAGGTCTGTGCCTTCCCACTGTCTGCAGTGAGCTCACCTCCAGGAATGGCTGTAAGCTGGCACGGAATCTGAACCAGGAGGCAGAGCCCCCTCTCTGCTCATCCCCCAGTGCTAACAGACACCCAGTGAGCCACCGTGGGCCCTGGCCCACCCTCGGAGGAAACAGCTCTCTGCACAGAAGTGAGAGCAGAGGCGGGGCCACAGGGCATCACCTTTGGGGCAGGTGATGGGCTCCACAGTGGCAGCCTGTGGGCAATAAGCACCTCCAGGGCAGGGCTGGCAGGTGCCGGCTCCAGGTAGGGGGCTGAAGGTGCCAGGCTCACAGGGCAGCTCCTGGTGCACTCCTGGAGGGCAGTGGAAGCCAGGGCGACACCTGTATCCATGGACACCGTCAGAGGGCGAGGGGACAGCACTGCCTCCCAGGCAGATGTACCTGAGAGAAAGGAGACTCATGGCCAGGCCTTCTCCACGTGGTGAGGCTGGCCAGGCTGGAAGAAAGTGGCCTGGGCCACCTGGGTCTGTAAGGGCTGCAGCCAGGTGAGGGCCACTTCTGGGGACGAAGGAGTCATTGCCATAGTAGGATTTCCCCTGAGTCCTCAACTCTGGCCCTTGGGATGAGGAACTAAGCAGAAGGGGCTCAGAAAGACTGTTCTGGAAAGGACTCTGTGTATTCCAGGATAAGCATGGCTGCATCTCCACATGTCTTCTCTCCTCACAGGGCAGGTCTCCCCTCTAACGCCCCACACCCCGCACTGGAGCAGGACCAGGCCAGGGCTCTCTGGTGTCTATGTGCCATCTCCAGCCCTTCTCAGGAATCCTGTACCCTTGTTAGTAAAGGATGTAGTCAATGGAGATAAAGAGCCAGGGTCTGGACATTTCACTGAGGACATGAAGGCCGCAAGTTTGGCAACACCACCAGCTTCACTGGACTCGAGAATATCAAGCTCTGGGACTCTGAGGGCAGGTCCAGCTCCTCTCCTGTGGTCCTTCGCTCCAGTCCAGGCTGCCTCAGAAAAGCTGGGAAGTGACCCTGAACGCCCAGACTGACAGGGGTGCAGGGGTTTCCTGAGTGAGGAGTTTCCTCTCCCCTCCCCCGTCCCGCCATCCTGGCCCAACTCCCAAAGCTCAGGCCCCAGTCCTTACCCGGCCACACAAAGCCCGGCCTTCATGGCATGAGACAGCCCTGGTTGGCTGCAGTAACGGCCTGGGGGACATGGCTGGCACTGGTCCACACTCTCCAGACCTGGTGCTGAGGAGTAAAACCCGGGAGGGCATGGCACTGGGAAGCCACTGCCTTCCGGGCAGAAGAAACCAGAAGGACAGATGTCATTCCCCGAAAGGCTGGGTCCCTCCACCTGTGCAGCCAGAAAGAAGGAAAAAATGATTTGTTCAGAGCTGAGGTCTGGACTGGGCACGAGGGCTGGTGAACACGCACTGCATCTAGTCAGCTGAGGCCACCGCCACAAGTACCAAAACAGCATCGACACCACCCTGTCACCACGAAGCTGACAATGCCAGTGAAGACCTGCAGGGTCGGGAAGAGAAACTCCGAGGGAGGGCACGTGCAGGGACTAGCGTTGTCACAAAGCCAACTCAGCGGCCCCTTTGGCATTTCTTGTCTGATTCTCTTCCCTTCCAGAAAAAAAGGGCAGGCTCTGTTCTAAGAAAAACTTAGAGAACAAGTGACATGTAGATTCAAGTTCATTCAGCAAGTCAGGAAGAAAAGTAGACCTAGAACCAATCAGCCAGCCAGCCCCCGTCCCGGTGACCGTCCTCTGCTGTGCAGAACAATGTTAAACACACAGGCTGCCCCTTCTCACAACATGGCCTTGAGCAGGCCAGTTAGCCTACGGGCTCCTCATGTTTCTCTAAGACTTTGGAAATGTGCATTTCTACCCCTACATGGTCCAAATTAGAATCTACATGCAAACAAGAACCCCGGTGATCCTCATGATAGATGCCAGACAATCGCTGGGCCTCAGAACTGGTCCTTAACCAGCATCACCTGGGAACTCATCAGAAATGCAAGTTCTCAAATGCAGAGATTCAAGTTCTGATGGAATTCATTCTGAAAACAGGCCTATACAGGTGCTTTCTTGGAGAACTGTCATGAGGACTGTGTGAGTCACTAAGCACAGAGCACGCTGAATGCGGCCCAGAACAAAGTAACCATTGCACAAATGTGACTTAGAGTGACCACCATGTGACAAAAAAACAAAAACAAAAACAAAAATCCAAGATGCTATCCACTGGAAGCAGGGCTCTCTGAAAAGATAAAAGAACCTCTGCCACCCATCACTAGAATGGCTTGATGCTTCTTTAAAGTGTTCAAAATATCATTTGATCCAGCAATCCCTAAAGATATCCTGGGCATAGATTCTAAAGAAACGAGAGCTGCAACATAAACAGATAGATGCACACCCATGTTCATTGCAGCATTATTCACAATAACAAAGAGATGAAAACAACTCAAGTGTCCATCAAAGGACAAGTGGTTAGAGAAAGGATGGTATGCCCCCACACTGGAGTACTATGCAACACTGAAAAAGAAATAATTTTAAAATTTCATGGAGGAACCTAGAGGACATCACGCTGAGTGAAAATAAGTCTGTTACAAAAGGACAAATATTGCATATGGTCAATGCTATAAAAAGCTCAAGAAAGTGTTATACCCAGGTAGGATCGTTCAGAGGGGAGTGAAAATTATTAAAAAGATGATGAGTGTAGGAAAGGTGATGTACAATAAAGGGGTGAATGTCACAAAGAATGAGAAGACACAGGGCGGGATGGAAAGATGAATAGAAATCAGAATTAGAAGGAGGATGTGGGAAGAGTGGGATGACATTGTGGGTGTTGACATTAATATCATGAAACCAAATGCATATGAATTAAACATTAATTTGCTTTACACACTTTCACTCAAATCACAATTAAAATATATTTAAAGAGATGTGTATGTTTGGATTGATGAAAGATGGGACTTCCAGGGGCTGCCCTCAGGGAGCATGTGGTAGGGCAGGAGAGGAAGCCAGCCCACAGTGGGGTCCTGGTCAGCCGGGCCCCTGATCTGATGCACACGTGCGTGTTCCAGGCCTGTCCCAGTCCTGTGTGGGGAGTGCTAGGCCCTGAACCACATACCTTGTGTTTGACAGGAGTGGGGGACACAGCCCCACCTGTGCAGTAATGGGCAGCGTGGCAGAACCCTGAGGGCTGGGACAACCCTTCTGATGAGCAGAACATCCCTAGAGGGAGCAGGCCGAGGAGGGGCAGGTGAGAAAGGGGTCCTCCTCACCCCTCCTTCTCTGACATGAGCTCAGTTCCTCCCTGCACACCTGCCTGGGTCCCCTTCCAAGGGACCTGCATCCATTTCTTAGGACTTCAGCACAGTCCCAGCGGACAGCTGCAGAGATAGCTCCAGGGACCCAGTTAGGGCCATAGGGCAGGGGACATGTGCTCAGCTGATCTGTCAGGGGACAGGTATTCGGCTGGGCTGACAGGGGACAGGTGCTTGGCTGGACAGACAAGGGACAGGTGCTTGGTTGGGCTGATGGAGGTTACAGGTGCTCAGTGGGGCTCTGGGAAGGACACCTGGGTGGGTTGAAGGGAGTGAGCAGAGGACCTGAGCTTGAAGGGGACCAGACTGCTGCAGACAGAATTCCTCTTCCTCAAGTTTCAGGAGGAGACATGGGAGAGGTGGTCCTGTGTCCACTTGTGTGCATGAATGAATGGGAATGCACAGGGGTTCAGGGGTTTTGAGAATCTGAGGGGTTACTGAGCTGTGGGAAATGGCAGGAGTGCCCCAGAGGCCAGATAGAGTTCTGGGGGAACTCTCAGACCCCAGAGTTCTGCTTGACTGCCCTTGACTTACACCCCTGTCGGACACTGAGGGGCTGCGTGGCCATGAGGAGAGCCCACATGGTCTCCGGGGAGCAAGGAGACTTTCTTTTTGTTGATTTGGTTTCATTGCCCTCCTCTGAGTTTTTCTGATCCAAGGCCCCAATGTACCCAAGTCCTTGGACACCACGAACCTGCAGGGCACAGCTCACAGTCCAGTTCACCAGCGGCCCCCAGTTTTGGCCCAAATGTCCCTCTTGGGCAAGGCCGCGCCGTTGCTGCATGGGTGCCAGGGGGGCAGAAGTAGCCCCGGGGACACAGGCTGGGGCCACAGGCAGCAGGACCTAGAAGGTCATCATGCAGAGTTCAGATGGAGTGCGTGTGGTGAACCCCCAACCCACCCCAGGATGCAGGTTCTGGGCTCCCTCAGCCAAAGTGCTTTACTCTGAGACTCATTTTCAGGCCAGTTGCCTTGGTGGGGTCAGGGGTGGGGTCCCTGTAATGATTTGCCATCTGCAGGGACAGTGAACAACTGAGGAACCCATGGCCCCTCTAAAGGGGTTCACACCCTGATGCTGCCTCAGCTGCCCCTATGTTTGGGGTGTGCTGAGGCCATACCCCTCACCCCATCCTCACTTCTCTGACCTGGAAAGAGGGAAAGAGACTGGATCAAATTGCCTCCAACCAGTTCTCTGCAGTGTGCGCCCACAGTGTCCAGAGCCTTGCTGGCCACTAGCTGGCTTTCTGTGGGACAAATTCACCTGGATGGTCTTTGGGATGTGAGTTCCCTGGTACCAAGTCAGTTTCAAAGCCCTCCTCCTTTGCCTGTCCACCAGTTGCTCAGGGAATGCTCATGGATTATAATTCCAGTGTATTTAACTAGGAAAACTAATCTCCTGGAATAAAAAAAACTTAAAAAAAATTCCCAAGGCACAGTGTACGGCCCTGTGTGAATAAGGGGCCCTCTCGTGGGGACCGGGTTCTGTCCTCCAGACTGCGCTTCACATACCTCCGGGTCTCAATTTCCTCATTTCTCTGAGGAGAGATGACCACTAAGATCATCTTTCATTTTACCATTCACAAAGCAATGAGTCTCCCTCAAAGCAGAATCCAGGGCTCCACTTTGTGGGCCCGCCTGTGCTGGCAGTGTTGCAGTAGAACCCAGCTGGGCATGGCTCACAGGAGCCCCTCGCCTTCTGGGGCTGGAGGGTCCCGTCCTCGCAGGCCTGTGGCTGAACTGAGCCCTCAGGACAGTAGAAGCCACGGGGGCAGCGGAACAAAGGAGGGGTGGCAGATGTCTGGTCTGGGGGACAGTAGTAACCTGCTGAGCAAGGTCCATCCGAGAGGTGTTTGCCAGTCCCTGCAGAGAGTGAGGAGCAGACTTGGACTGCAATGTGGGGAGGAGAGGGGCCTGGGAGAGTCTCCCCAAAGGAGCCCATGCTATCAGATGCAGGGGCCTTGGCTGGAAGTGTGTGAGGCTCTGAGCATCCTGCTGTCCTCACTGCTGTGCCCTCCCAGTGGTGTCCGAGGTGGGCCTCTCTGAGTTCCCTTCCCACCGGTGTCACAGACTCCGCCCCACCACACTGTCCTGAAGAGAAATGAGTCACTTCTCCAGCACCGTGCAGAGCCAGGGCAAGCTGACCCAGGATACTGGATACTCAGAGTACAGCTTGTTGAGGACGTGTGGCATGAGGAGGTCTAGGACGTCCTTCTGGGACAGAAGGACCCTTCGGGACCGCACAGAGAATAGGCAAAGTGTTTACGTCACCTGAGTCTGTGCAGAAGTGTCCTGCTGGGCAGGGTGTGCAGTCCTCTGCGCTGGAGGCTCCAGGCCTCTCTCGGAAGGTGCCCCTGGGACACGGGTACTGAGTGGGGTCCTCAGTGCCCAGAGGGCAGTAGTAGCCAGCAGGGCAGTCTACTAGCCATGGTAGCTGTGCTAACCCCTGCACGTGGGATCTGAGGGGACAGAACCTGTGGACATAGCCGGGTGGGATGGTCAGGAAGAAAGGCTTGATCCTTTTACAGCCCTGGCCTGTGTAGGGATCAAGCCTTCTCCAGAAGAAGGAAGTTCCGGGGACTTGGGGTCAGGGCCAGTGGGGTCTGGATAGAAGCAAAGCCACCATGGTGCCTTCTGCACTCACTGAGGGGTTCACAGGAGCCCGTGGCCCTCCCAGGCACTGGTCTCAGCACCAGGATTTGACTGTGTTGGACTCTGTCATGGGGGCCGTAGGGTGTCCAATGTCAGTGGTCACTCTAACACATCTGTGACACTGCCTCACAGAGAAGACTCAGAAAGCCAATGTCACCAGACAAAGATGATGGAGCCCCGCACCGGCTGGTGGCTGCTTACTTCCCAGGAGGACACGTCTTGCAGAAGCTCTGTCCAGCTTCATCTTGGTACTGCCCAGGAGGACAGAGCTGGGGCTCCAGGCTGCCTGGGGGACATGCATACCCCTGGGGACAAAGCGTGCCTAGACAAGCAAAGGCAGGAGATTTAGTTCCTCCTGAGGGATGTCACCGCTACACAGCTCTGACCCGGTGGGCGGTGTGTTGGGTGCACAGCCGGGGACGGATCAGCTGTGAGAGTCAGGTCCTGCCCCAGCTACGGAGCACACCTGAGAACCAGCTCACCTTCACCTCCTAGCCTCAAATCATGGGCATCTGGAGACAAGGCCACTCCAACCAGGCCAGACCTGTCAAGAAGTCCTGCTTATGAGGTCCATATGAAGTCCATAGTCCTGCCCATGACATCTCCATAGTCCTGCCTCATGGAGTCCTCTAGAGTCATATATCATGAGGTCCCCATAGTCTTCCTGAGGAGGAGTGGCATCTTTATGAAGCAAGGCCAAAGGTGGTGGAGAGGGTCGACCCCAGATACCTGTTTGTCTTAGGGACTGCATCTTTTTTTGTGTCCCCTGTTTTCCCTTCAGCAGCTCCAAACATCAAATGCACTGCTGTCAAGTCAGTTCTGGCTCTTGGCAACCCTTCATCCAGTTTCTGAGACTGTAAATTGTTACAGGAGAAGACTGTCCATCTACCTCTCAAGGACCAGCTGATGGATTTGAACTGCTGAACTTTTGGCTATGTACTCTACCACCAGGGCTCCTTGCTTCTGCACTCCTGATCATTTTAATTGGAACTCTGAGGACAGTTCCCATGAATCTGTAAACACCTGTCTTTATGAGGTCCACAGGCCCCCAGCCTTTCTCTAGGTCGGCTCTCCCACTCTCAGCAGCTAGAATTCCATAAAGGGCTTCCAGTCACCACAGCTCCCAGGAACCAACCAAGACCCTGTATCCTTAGACGCAATATCAGCACGCAGCCAACTACAGTAAGGTCGTTAATGGACCAACTCTCAGTTCACTCTGATTGAAAAAGGTGACCTCCTCTCCACACTGACACACCCCATCACTGATGCAGCACCTGGGGGCTCTGGGAGCCTGAGATGCCTGGCTCTGTCCACCAGAGTGAAGATTTGCCCTTGTTCTGAGACTCACTCTGCTGCCAGAGCTCTGCCACCCCAGGGTCTCCAGCATGGAATGAAGATGTCTCCTACCCACTCATCACCACCAGCTACCATCAAGTCCACTCTGGGCTCACGGTACCACCTGTGTGTCAGAGCCCACACATATCAGAGCGCCCTCCTGTCAGAGCCCCCGCGTGTGACAGCACCCGTGTGTCAGAGCCTCGGCGTGTCAGAGCCCCCTGCATGTCAGAGCCCCCGCCTGTCAGAGCCCCCATGTGTCAGAGCCCCCGCCTGTCAGAGGCCCCGCCTGTCAGAGCGCCCACGTGTCAGAGCCCTCTCTGTGACAGAGGCCCTGCATGTCAGAGCAGTTCAGTGCTCCACAGGGTCCTCACCAGCTGGATTTTCAGAGGCAGATCACCAGGCCTTTCGTTTGAGGCACCTCTGGGAGGACCGGAGTTGTTAGTCCTTCAGTTAACAGCCTATTATTCACCTAGAGACTCTTCCCTTTCATTAAACTAAAAAACTCTTAATTTATTGATGTCAAGTCCCAACTAACGCACAGCTGACCCTTCTTTGACTTTCTAAAGTGGTAAATCCTAAAGGAGACGATTGTTCATCTTGCTCCAGAGAAATTGCTGGTGGCTTTTAGCCGTCAGAGTCAGCAAGTTGATGACACCTAACAACAATGCAGTGTGCGTGTGTGTGTGTGCGCGCGCGCGTGCCCTTTGTCTCTTCCTCCTTTCTCACTGATTCCAATGTCCCACCTCTCCCCCTCCCTGCCTACTCACTGCGCTCCACAGAAGATGCCCCCAAAGCGTAGGTCATTCTGCCCCTTCTGTGGCAGTGGACTCCAGTACCCAGTGCAGTTCTCACCCTCCATCGGACTACAGAAGCCAGGAAGAGCAGAGCCTTTTCTAGTCTGCCCAGCTGGATGCGTCCCTGCATCCCCTCACCTGGACTGTGCCCAGAGACAGAGGCCCTGGGGCAGTACCAGCCTCCTTCACACGGTGCCTCTGGGGAGCTCAGGCCTGAATGGGCACAAAACCAGCCAGCTGGACATGGTTGGCAGTCCTCCACCAATGTGGCTCCAGGAGTGGGCAGGAAAGAGCCTGCAGGTTCAGGAACGTGAACCCAGAGGGGGCTATACCTCCGACTCCTCTCTCTCAGCCTTACCCGTCACCCGACTCCTGCTGCCCCCTGTCTCTTGCCTCTACCATCCCAGCCCTGGAAATCTTTCAAGCCTATCCCTTTGAATGTTCTGGATTCTACTTGAGCACATCTCATCCTTCCTTTATCATCCCACCCCATTACTGTCAGGGTGTACTTGGCTTCCCTCTGTAAGCCTTCCTCCCTCCCTCCTGCATCAACGCTGCCCCCAGAGGGCCTGGTACCAAACCCCAGGGCCCTGCACGCCACATTCTGTGGAAAGCAAGCTTGAGCGCAGCCCTGGAAGTTCAATACTGGGTTCCTTGTCTCCTCTCCAAAACCTGGCCCTGTCTCTCTGCTTTCATGTGGCCTGGAACAGCCCTCTGCAACAGGGATGCTCACCTGGGGGACACGGGACAGGCCGGGGGCTTCCCTGGGGACAGAAATGGCCTGGAGGACAGAGGTCACCTGTGATGCCATCAGTGGGGGTTGGAACCGAAGCTCCCTGAGCGCAGTAGAACCTCGCACTGCAGGGCCCTGACACAGCCGCCTGCCCAGGCCTGAGGCAGTAAGAACCTGTGGGGAGATGGATAGACAAGAAATTCCTGGGTGTGAGGTGATGGAGGGATTGGAGCATATCCCACCCCGTAGCCAGGCAGTTTATACTGGACTGGCTCCTAACGTGGTCCACAGCACCCATGCTGAGCTAAGCCTGAACTCTCCACTTGCTCTCCAGGGATGATAGAGCCCAGTGGGACTGGGGAGGGTGCCTTCCTGCTCCTTACCTGGCTCACATGGGGTGCAGTCTGTTGCCTGGGCACCTCCTCTCTCTGGCCTGTAGGTGCCTCTGGGGCAGGGGAACTGAGAAGCAGAGGGGGTGGCTGCAGGACAGTAGTGACCGGTGGGGCACTTGTTCCCCACCACCGAGGAGCTGTTTGCTGGGCAGAAGAAACTGCAGAGAGGATGGGCGGGGAGACGCTCAGTGGACTGACCAGGGTGTGGCCCGTGTCACCCTCAGCCACCCTGCAGGCCCTCACTGGACTAGGGAGCAGATCTCCTCAGCTCTGCACACCAGCCACCAGGAGGGGGCGCACACAGCTGCCACTGTAGCGGGGACCCAGGTTTGTAGTTAGAAAGGACTAAGTGCTACCCAACCAGAGATCAAGAGATGTTAACAAAATGGCTAGGAGTGGCCAGGTCATGGGGGTCCTAGGACCTTGGCGAGCCACCTGCGCCTTTAGTGAAAATGACATCATGTCCTGAAACAACATTGGGCCCTGAGCATACTCCCCAGAAAGTTTGTCACCACTCACCCAGGAGGACAAGGGTCACAGCTGCCCTGGGCAGCCAGAGGGTTGTAGGTTCCTGCTGGGCAAGGCCTGGGAGTGACAGTGCCCCGGGGGCAGAAGTGTCCTGAAAGGCAAGAGTGTTCCAGCACCCTCCACTCCTGGCACCAGGGTGCCCGGGCCTCCCCCAGTGCTGGAGCCCGGCAGCAGCTGGAAGCCTCCTGGTGGTCCCTTCACTCTGTTCTGGGCTGCAGAGGCAGAGGGGGGCCCAGCCCCAGGCCCAGCCCCAGGCCCAGCCCCTTCCTCCAGCCAATCCCCTCAGTGGTACCTGCAGGGCATGGGCCACTGGTCCAATCACCCAGGGAGCTGTTGGGAACAAGGGCCCCACCGAGACAGAAGAAGCCTTCGCCGCAGGGCCCAGATGGGCTGGAGAGGCCTGGGGAGCTGCAGTAATGACCAGGTGGACACAGTGAGCAGGCGGCCTGTGGGAGATGCTGCCATCAGGGAGCTGGGCCAGCAGCTCTGGCTGGGCAGAGGGCAGGTTCACGGGGGACACTGTAAAGGTATACCTTAGGGGTGCTCTGTGAAGGAACTTCTGAGGCCATCTTGTCCACCCTCCCCCACCATGTACAACCTTCCTGCAGGCACTTCTCCACTGGGCTTACTCCATATGCTCCGGGGTGAGACTCGGGGTCTGCCCATTCTGTCTGCTTATAGAACTAATCATTAGACCATCAATCCAATGTGCTCCTTGTGTATCCAGGAATTCCTTCAAATGATGCAACAGGAATGTTTTCTGGGTTCCCCCAGCCCTCCTAGTTCTGTGTCTTCTTTTAGTCTGACCAGTAACATTACTTATTCACTGTCTAGTGGCTTGAATCCATCAGCAGCTCTGTGGTAGAAAGACGGACAATCTCTCGTGCAATTCACACCCTTGAAACCCCAATGGAGGATCAGCTATGAGTTGGTTCTGACTCAACAGGTGCGAGTGAGTATATGATGCTATTAGAAAAACCCAACAAGGACACAGAAGCAGATGGGGGGAATACCCCCACAAAATTTTCCTATGGAGGAACTTGGAGGCAATTCCTGGTTACTAAAGGGGTTCTTTGCATTGATGGTCTATTGATTCACTCTTCCAGCAAAGACTGGGTGGTCTTCCCTAATCTTCAGACACTCCTAGACTCTCACAGCCACCTGCTTTGGACATCACTGTTGCTGTTGTGTGCCATCAAGTCAGAACTGACCCACAGCTGACCCTCCAGCAGGTTTGCAGAGGCAGTAAATCTCACGGGAAGATACTATCCATCCTTCTCCTGAAGAGCAGATGGTGAATCTGAACTGTGTGCCTTTGGGATTGCGGCAGAGCTTCTTACCACTAGGCTACCAGAGCTCCCCGGACATCACTGGGGACCCCTTTTTATGCTCTCCTGGCACCCCAGATGTCTAGATACCCTGGGGGCATTTGACACAGGTGTGTCCTGGACAAAAGGAATGGCCCTGCAGAGAGGGTCTGCGGCCATCACATCAAACAGGACTTATTGCGACTTCAGGCCAGAGCAGAACTTTCAGAGGCTGTAAACGCCATGACTGCAGCAGCTTTCATCTAAGCTGGTGGGTTCCAGCTACCAAACATCAATTAGGAACCAAAGATTGAAGCCATTGTGCACTACAGCGGGTATAAGGGCTCAGGAGAGTTAAGTGCCAAACCATTGCTAAGAGGGGCTTGTGAACTGACCCACATTTTAGGGTTATTTTTGGAATCTGGAAGTTTCTATGGGATTCTGTGGACACTATGACACCATGGTGGCCATGAGAATGTCTCCTGACACTCGCTCTGCTCAAAGATTGAGACGGGGGCTCCCTGCCAGTCATCGGGGGCAGCTCTGTGGGAGCTGGCCCTCGTCCCTTCTTTGTTTTCTTTCCACTTTGTGCCTCATCACATGCATCTAACACATTCTCGAATGTCTTTTTGAGCCTCATTTGGATTGGCCGGTTTGTCTGTGTCCTTCGTATAATCTATCCAAAAAATGCTAGCTGGGTCCCTGCTCTGTGCCAGATGCCATCTGAGTGTAGAGTTGCAAACAAAAGGTTGAAAGTCTTGAGCCTCGTGGAGCTTGTGTTTCAGCAGGGAAACCAGAGAATAAAGAATAAACAACAAGCAAGCAATCAATAATTAATAAACAGCATAGTCTTTCAGATCATGGTAGGTGGTAAGGGGAGACCTCACTTTTAAAGTCACTTTTTTTTTTTAATGCAAGTGAGTTTTGAGACCAGACCTGAAGGACAGCCCTGCCTTTCCAGTTCCCATGGCAATCTTTGATCCCTGGGCCCTGGGGTCCAGCTAGAGCCCCTCGCACCTGGCCCCCTTCCGGTGGCATCTCCCTACCTCTGAGCCGAGCTTGGTTCGTGGGCTGAAGGTGCCAGGTGGGCAGGGCTGGGGCACTGCAGAGCCTCTTGGGCAGTAGTGTCCCTGAGGACAAGGACCAGCACCCACTGGAAGGAAGAGACAGGGTCAGCCCGGTCATGGAAAGAAGAGGGTAGGGAGAGTGCCCCTGGCATCCTTCATTTGGGGCCCCAGGGAGCAGACTGCTTGGGAACGCTCCTGGCTTGCCTACAGGAATTCACTTGGAATGCTAATTCAAAGGCCAAGCCTCTCAGTGGTTTTGACTGAGAAAGATAAAGATAATCTCTTTTTGTGCAGTTTACAGCCTCAGGAAGCCAACCGTTTCCCAGTCACCAGTCTGTTGTGACTCAATGGCCATGTGTATTTTTTCTTTTCATTTACGAGTCTCAGCTGACAGTGACTTCAAACCTCTTGTTGGAACAGCTGGTGCCAATGGTCAGCGGAAGCTTTGTCTGGCTCCTGAGGGAGGAAAGTCCTCTGCAGAAGGTTGAACCTCTTGGGTCTGGGAGATGTCAGGGCTTGAAGGCAGGACCTGACTCGATGACTTTTCCTTTGGGATTTTGCTGCAGAAACTCAGCAGACCTCCCTGTGTTGACTTCTGTTTAAGGCATTGTACTGTTGTGCCCATGAAGCAGGACGGTTCCCGGAACCCACTATCTGTCTCTCCTCCCTCCTCTGGTCTTGTGGGAGAGCCTTGGGCAGGGCTTGTTCATTCTGCCAGTGATGGAGAGTAGGCTGATGCTGGGTTACTGCTGAGAGCGGAGCAGGGAGGACAGGCTGGGCATCGGGTCAGCGTCCTCAGAGCACCCACCAGCACCCACAACCCCCCGGGCTATAGCCCCAAGGAAAACCATTAGGGGCAGAAATCTGGGCTGGAGGCAGTCGACCTGGGCGGCCCAGCTTGGTTATGGCCTGCTGTCAGACCAGGCAACCCTCTTCCTGAGCTCAGTGTCCCGGGGTTATATTGGATCACAGGTCTTCAGCCTGTGTGTGTTGCTCTTGTTTTTTAAAATGTTTTTTTCTATTTGTACTTTTAATGAAAGTTTACAGAAAAGTTAGATTTTCATTCATTCATTGTTGCACATTTTACCCCTTCTCCCTCCCCCAGTTCACCTTCTTTTTTTTTTTTTTTAAAAAATCATTCATTGTTGCACAAATACCTCCCCCTCCAGTCCTTTTGGGGAATGAATGGAAATCCTTTTTATTTTGGGCTGTTTTTATATGTATAACACCTAAGCACATATTCCTTTTAAAGAGTCCTTTCCTTCATCTGTTCCGATGTGGTATTCATTATTTATCCTCTCTTTTCTTAGGTTCCCCCTAGTTCCCATGTTAGTCCTATTTATAACAGTATTTATTTATGCAGTATTGTCATTTCGTGTCTGAGATATTTCACTCAACATAATGTCTTCCAAGGTCACCCATGTCGTGTAATATTTTATGAGTTCCTTGTTTTTCTTTTTTTTCCCTGATGAGTCTTTCTTTGTTTACGTTTGTATCATATTGTATCACATCACATGGTGTACAGTGTTTGGTGGAGCTCCCCGATTAAAATAAGCTTGGAAGCAGGAGTGGCCACCACTTCTTTTTTTAAAAAAAATAATTTTAATGAAGATTTACAGAGATTCTGGATTTTCATTCATTCATTGCTGCACTTCTCTCCCTGCCCAGCCCTACCCCCTACCCCAGTTCGCTCCTCTCTTTCAAATGCAAAAGAAAAACTCCCTCCCTGGTACACAATCCCCCCAGCACCCTTCCGACTACCCCAAGTACATTCCATTATGTAACCTTAATTGTGGACTCTTATGATATCTCAGTTGCAAAAGGACAAATATTGCATGGTGCCACTGCTGTAAAATGGGACTGATATCAGGGTTGGGGTAAGACTGAGAAAAACTGGATAAATTGTGTATACTGCACTGAAACAGATGAGGGAGTGAATAATTTAAAAGTGATGTATGATAGGGTGTTATGGTTTTCACAAGAGTTCCTGTTTTTCAGTGCTGCCTAGTATTCAATTGTGTGCATATAGCATAGTTTTTCTATCCATTCATTTGTTGATGGTCACTTGGGTTGCTTCCATCTCTTTGCTATTGTGAATAATGTAGCAACAAACATGGGTGTGCCTATATCTGTTTGGGTGGCAGCTCTGGTTTATTTAGGGTATATTCCTAGTAGTGGAATTGCTGGATCAAATGGTATTTCTATTTCCAACTTTTGGAGAAAGTGCCATACTGCCTTCCAGAGTGGTTGCACCATTTTACACTCCCAACAGCAGTGAACATGGGTTCTGGTCTCTCCACAACCTCACCAGCATTTGTTTCTGCTCTGTTGAACTTGGCTATTGTTATTGGAGTGAGATGATACCTCATAGTTGTTTTGATTTGCATCTCTCTCAGAGCTAGGGATTTGGGACATTTCTTCCTGTATTTGTTTCCCATCTGAATGTCGTCTTTGGTGAAGTTTTGGTTCATATCCTGCCTGTGTTCATTTTGTGATTGGCTTGTTTACCTTTTTAAATGTGTAATTAATTTTAATGAAAGTTTACAGAGACTTTGGATTTCCATTCATTCCCTGTTGCACTTTTCTCCTTGCCCAACCTCCCCCAGCAGTGCACTCTTCTCTTTGAAAAGTAAAAGAAAAATTCTTTCATTTTTATACAATTCCTTCCCCCAAGTCCACTCTACTATGCAGCCTTTGTTCTGGACCCCTGTCCTGACAATAATACCTAATCAAATATCTGCTTGAAACTATACTCTCCATCATCTGTTTCAATGCATCTTTCTCAATCTCCCCATAACCCTGATGTCAGTCCTGTTTTACAACAGAGGCACTATGAAGTATTTGTCCTTTTGCGATTGAGATATTTCACTCAGCATAATGTCCTCCAGGGTCATCCTGTATAATATTTCATGAGTTCCTTGTTTTTCAACGCAGCATAATATTCCATTGTGTGAATATACCACAGCTTCTCTATTCATTCGTTTGTTGATGGGCATTTAGCTTGTTTCCAGCTCTTTGCTATTGTGAACCAAGCCGTGATAAACACGGATGTGCATATATCTGCTTGGCTGGCAGTTACGGTTTTTTTTGGATATATTCCCAGTAATTAAATTGTTGGGTCAAATGGTATTTCTATTTGCAACTTTTTGAAAAAGCACCATACAGCCTTGCATAGTGGTTGCACCATTTTACACTCCCACCAACAGTGAATAAGGGTTCCAGTTTCTCCACAACCTCACCAGCATTTGTTGTTTGCTGTTCTGTTAAATTTTGCTATTCTTACTGGGGTGAGATTATATCTCATAGTTGTTTTTGTTTACCTTTTTCTTGTTGAGATGCTGGAGTATTCTATACATATTACATATGAGTCCCTTATCAGATAAGTCATTACCAAATTTTTCCCCCAATCTGTGTCTTTCCTTTTTACCCTGTTGGAGAAGTTTTTTGATATGCATAGGTATTTGATTCTTTTTTAAAATTTTTATTTCTTTTTAGGTATTTGATCCTTAGAAGGTCTCATTCATCTATTTTATCTTCTCCTGGTTGTAGATTTTTCAAGATGTTTAGAAGACTGTTTATATTGTGGATTAGGCTTCTAGAGTTCTTCCAGGCTTTTCTTGATGAAGTTTTTAGTCCTTGCTTTACTCCTAAGTACTTGATCCACCTTGAATTGGTTTTTGTGTATGATATGAAGTGTGGGTCTTGCTTAAATTTTCTATAGATAGTTTTCCAATTTTGCCACCACCATTTGTTAAAGAGGCTTTGATTTCCCCACTTAACTGACTTTTGTCTCCTTGTCAAAGATCAGTTGACCATAGATAGATGGGCTGATTTTTGAATTCTCAATTCCGTTCCATTAACCAGTGTGTTTGTCACTGTACCAGTACTGTGCTGTCTTGACCACTATAGCTGTGTAGTAGGATTTGAGATCTAGGAGTGAGATGCCTCCTACCTTGTTTCTTATTTTCAAAGGTCCTTATCTTATGATTACTGGATTCAGGGGGGTGTCCCTGAAACACATGAAAAACTATGTGCCTGGACAATTTTTCTTGTTAGTCAGCTCAGATTTTATTTGGACCGGCCATCATACAATTAAAAACCACTGGATTGAGCTGTCAGCTGCACATTAGACTCACCTAGAAAGCTTTTTTGAAAAGTAACCATGCCTGGGCTGCTCTGTCAATATTCTGGTCTCCTTCCACCACGTGTCAGTGACTTTAAAGCTTGGTTGACACCATGTTGTGAGGTGACTGGGAACTTCTAGTCTATACCAGGATTCCTGAGGCCTTTCAGTAAGGCTGCAGAGAGCTCCCGAGGCCTGTCCTCAGTCCGCGTAGGACACAGAGACTCTCAAGAGTCACTACCCATCCCGGTTTGGGAGGAGAATGCTGGAGTCCTCTAGGCCAGGTATGTCCTGCCTCACACAATGAGACACCAGAATTGCAAGTCCACCATGGGTTGTATTCCTGGGCCCCTGGCAGCCGACTCATTCTTTCTCCCCAGGGTCAACGGTGAGTGGGTAGAGGACGTTTTATGAGACCCTAGCCTTCTAGTCAGGGAAGGCTCAGGAAAGGTGGGAGAGGCTCTAGGCTGAGAGAAAAGTGTCTAGTACCTTCCGTGCCAGGCTCCGGGTTGGGCCGGGTGGCCCCTCGGGAACAGAAGAAGCCTTCCCAACACTCATCTCCTGCCTCTGTAGCATTGGGCACAGGGCAGAATCGACCCCCGGCACAGGCTCGACATTCCGACAGGCTGCTCAGGCCAGGTACTGGGCCATAGGTCCCCACAGGGCATGGCTGCCATTCCTGTCCTGAGCCTTTGGGACAGTAGAAACCTGGAAGGAAGCAGAGTGGAGCTGAGAGGCTCAGAGATTAGGACATTGAGGGGGGAAGGAGGCAAGGCACTGGGGCCTGGGCAGAGTCTGGGCAAGAAATGCAGGTAGAGGCTCCATGAGTGCTGGGTAATCTCCAGGTTTACCAGAACATATAGGCCAGGCCTTTGGGAGTGCTTGAGATTCAAACAAGGTCTGGGGGAGGTTTGGGGGCAGTAACAGGCATGCTAACTGTCTTGAAGGTCCTACCCCTACTGCCACTGGACACTTGCTGGTGGTAAGACACTGACCTCTAGGACACAGCTGTGGCCTCAGTCCTGGGACACAGTAGTAGCCGCTGGGACAGATGTGACATTCTCTTGTGTGGGCGCTGGAGGTGTAGGAGCCAGGAGGGCACAGGGTGGCCTCAACCATTCCCAGAGGACAGAAGTGCCCAGGGGGGCAGGATTTTCCAGAGAGCCCCTCTATCATGGTCATAGGGGCAGTACCCCCAGCACAAGATGATCTGGCAAAGTATGGACAGAGAGGAGAGGCATAGTGAGGAGGATCACAGACAATGTCCTGTGGGCCACGCACACACTGAGACGGGCCTGGGGGCTCCTCTGGGCCAGACCAGCAGGCCTGAACACTGCCTCTCCTGATAGCCCCCGAATCTGCACACCGGGCTTCCAGCCTGGCTCTCATGAGAGTCGCTCTGGTCCTGGTTGTGGGAGAGACATGCAGAGTCACCACTGAGCTTGAAGATTTGGGTCGGTTCAGGAAGCTCACCCATGCATATCTACATCCAGTTTGCAAATGCAGTGGGGATGCTTCCCACAAGTTCCTGCAAACTTGCTCTCCCCTCTCTGCATGTCTGGAAATGGTCCCAAGGCCCCTCCAGGAGGGCAGTGAGTACATTCTCCTCCATCACTGGGTGGGGCTTCCTTGCCAGGCTCTCAGGCAGGCTCAGGGCCGCAAATGGAGCCCCAGTCTGTGAATACCTTTCCCTGCCATGACCCTGGAGGACAAGAGGGAACAAAGGCCAACCCACCCTTGGTGACAGGGTGCTGGCAGGACTGGTGGGTGTCTTTCGGAGCAGACGTGTCCTCCAGAGCAGGCTCTGCATCCAGCTGGGGTTCTGTTCCCTTCCTCAGACCAGGTGCCAGGTGGACATCGGACTGGGACTCGAGCTCCTACAGATGTCAGGGGGACAACGGGAAGTAGCCAGGTGATGCCCTTGGCCTTGAACAGCCTGGCCAAGACCTTACACAGAGCTGGGTTCACAGCCACTGGACCTTCGCTGTCTGTACATTTTGGGGTGAAAATGCTCCCCACACGCAGCGTCCAGAGGACGGGGCAAGCTCTGCTCTAGAAGCTTTAGGGGAGCTTTGTCAAGGGGACAATCATAGGGACAGGAAATACTTTTCCTATGAGTTACACGAGACTTGATGGCACCTAACAACAACAGCTCTACTGAGGTCCATTACCAGGAAGTGTAAAAGCTGAATCATTGCCATTAAGCAAGTAAGGGAGAGAATGGGGGGGTTCAGTTGCTCCAGTGAGACTTCCTGAATCCAGAAGAGGAGCCAGAATGAGGGGGTGGGGTGTGGAGCAGAGGAGAGGACACCCCAGGGAGAGGGCCTCCCTTGTAGAGCGGAAGCACTGAGCAGGGGAAGACTTCCCTAAACCCTGCCTGTATCAGATGCCCCCAGAAGTGACACAGTACCCTCGAGGCAGTAGTGTCCAGGGGGGCACAGAAGGCCCCACTTCCCATCGGTGGGGTCTTTGGTGGAGGTGCCTTCCTTGCACCAGTGCCCTGCAGCGCAGTACCCTAGAGAAAGCACACGTGTCAGTCACTCCCTAAAACTGTCCCCACTGGAGATCACATGACAAGTCCACAGGCCTCTCCTGGCTTCCCACACCCATCACACCCGCCCAGACCACGAGCAGCAGGAGTCCCTGAGGAAAAGCCAGAGCGACATAGTCATTTCTCCGACAAACCAAGCATGCCCAGCCATTTCACGTGGGGGTCATTCAGAGACCTCAGAAACAGGCCTCCCCACTTAGTGCCTTCCACTGAAAGATACCAGCCAGGAGAGAAACACACTCCTTGGTGTGTATCTTGGAAGAACAGTGACCTGGTGGCTCGTGAGCCCATGGCGGGATGTCTGGGAGGGATGATGACCCCATAGCTGGGGCTTGAGTCTGCATCAAGGGATGAAGTGACTGGAGGGAACCCCCCCAGTTCTGAGTCGTATCAGAATCAGTGGAAAAATTTTCTAGATGTGGATACTGCAGCCCACCCACACCTCCTAATTTCCTGGGTGGGGCCCAGGAACACTGTTAACACAGAGTACTATTTCTGGCCCAAAGGGTATTTGGGATTGCAGCACAGCTTCTTGCTACTAGGCCACCAGAGCTCCCTTCAAAGGGTATTTGGAAAGCCATGAAAATACAGATTTAACAGAGAACCTGTGTCACTCTGATGAGAAGTTGCCTGGGTTGTAGGCCACTGATCCTATCCTGTGGCGTATCTGTGATGGCACCTCATCAACCTCATTTGGGGGCCTCCACTCAGGCCTGATCACTGCCTGATGCTTGTTCTGAAGGTCCCCGGGAATATCTGTACCTGTTGGTGCAGTGAGGCCTGCCTGTGCACAGAATTTCCCTGCAGGGCACAGCTGGCACTCGGTGATGTTTGCCAGTCCCATCTGGGAACCAAAGGTGCCCACAGGGCAGCTAAAGCGTGCAGCCTTGGTTGTGCCCAGGGGGCAGTAATACCCCTGTGGACAGGGGTACAGCCTGAAGTCCTGCACTGGCCCCAGGCTGGCGTCACAATAATAACCTGTAAAGGAGAATGGTGTAGAGTGAGGGCTCTCCCTTTCCAGAGCCTGAGGGGGTTAACCGGGCCCTCATAATGGAGCATGTGGGGGCTCCCCCATGGGAACACTCATCAAGGCCATGTACCTCCCCAGCACTGCAGGTCTCTCCTGCACCTCACCTGCTGGGCATTGCCCACTTGGGGTCTGGAGACCAGCATGCTGACAGTAAAAGCCTGATGGGCAGGGTTGGCAGGCAGAGGGACTGGTCTGCTCCGGGAGGCTGGAGAAGGTGCCAGCAGGACACAGGGTGGGCCTGCGGGAGCCAGTAGCTGAGGGCAGAGGGAGCAGCTTGAGCCTGGCTCTGAGGAGGCCACAGGCTCTGGGAGCATGGGCACCAGGAGCCTCCTGGCTCAGAGAACTGAGCGGCTGGGACATCCTCTGGGCTTTTGTGGTGTTGCTGCCTGGAGGACCCACTTTTGCCCAGCCAGCCTCCCTGTGTCCCGGAACCAGGCCCTTTGCACCAGTGAGCAGACCTGAGCCCACCTGGCAGCTGGAGAAGACTGGTCAGAGCTCAGGCTGCTTGAGATCTTGTGGGGCTCGCAGGTTCCACCAGGTAGATGTTACTGTTGTCACCCCACACACCCAAAACCACAGGGCAGCACCCAGCCACCCTCCACAGCACTTCTAGCCCATCTGGCCTCCCAGGTGTCAGGGCTAAGCCACAGGCAGAGGAGCTGGCCTGTCGCAGCCTCAGGCAGGAGTGTGGACTGGTCAGAGTGGGGCTGAGGAGATACTCACGGCAGAAGGCTCCCGGGGGACAAGGACCCCCAGTCACCCCATCCTCTGGTGCCGGAAACACTGCTCCCTCTGCACAGAAGTAGCCAGCCTGGCATGGCCCACTGGGTGTAGAGAGGCCTGGGGACAGAAAGGTAGTGGTCAGAGGGCCCTGGAGAGACTTCTCTTTGAAGGAGGTTGTCCCTGGGAGGTGGACAGGTTCCCGCCCAGTTCCAGGTCCTTGGAAGCCTCCGCCTGGATGACTGGTCTCAACAGAGACTCAGCATGACCACAGCTGTTGGCAGGGTGCTAAGGCCTGTGCTGGCTTCACAGCCAAGTGCTTGACCTTGTTTCCTGCCCCCTCCCTGTGCCCCTGGACTTACCCTCACACCCACAACACAGATAAGGAAGCCGAGGTACACAGAGAGCCCGAGGTTGTGCCAGTAAGAGGCAGAGCTGGTCAGCGCACTCACCTCGCAGGTACGACCCTGTGACTACGAAGCCAGCACAAGCTGTGCCAGCAGGTGTGCCCAAGCCAGCTTCCGCGAGGGCACCGCACACACCGGTTCTCACACCTCTGGAGGGCTGGCATCCGGGAAAGTCAGGGGTGTGCCCAGCCCACACAGCCAATTAGGGAGACCAGGCCCACACTCTTTAATGGACTCAGGGATCTCTGGGTGCAAAGAGATTGTGGCGAGGTCTGGACATCACTGTCACTGGTCACTGAGTGGGTGGCCTGCTTACCGGCAGTGGCACAGAAAGAGCCTTGCGGGCAGGGCGTGGGTTCAGGACTGCCCTCAGGGCAGTAAGTGCCTGCCTGGCACTTCCCTCCTGTGGCCGTGGCTGGACACAGGCAATTAGTGTTGGTGTAGTTGTCCAGGTCAAATGGACGAGCAGTCCATGCGGCAGACACACAGAACCAGCCTGCAGGAGGGGATGGTGATGGGTAGGAAGCTGGTGGTCTGAGGGGCCAGAGGGAGCTCACATGGACAGGCCCAGCCCTCCTTGCTCAGACAAGTACCAGCTGTCACAGAACACAGGGAGAGAGTGGCGGGGACCTCTTGGGGTGCTGCAGGGACTCACCTGGGTCACAGGGCCCTGTGGTCTGAGTTAAGTTCTCCTGCCCGCAGTAGTGGCCAGGGGGACAAGGCAGGCAGCTGTCCAGGCTCTGGGCTCTCAGGTCTGGGTTGTAGTAGCCCCGGGGGCAGGGGAACTGGGTGGCATACTTGGTGCCTGAGAAGGAAGGTCCAGAGAGGAGTGCTCGGGACTGCTGGCTCCTGACCCTTCGGACCCAAGGCAGCCCTGTCCCCTTCCTCTCTCAGGTCTGGGGACACTGAGGACCCAGTCAACCTGCAGGGCAGGGGCAAGAGACACAACAGAGCTGAAACCTCCTTGTACCGCTCCTGGCAGAACTTGGCCACCTCAACAGTCAGCCACAGCAGAGATTGGCAGACTGGGCACAGTGTGCCCTGGGGTCCTGTGGTCATATTCCAGGACCACACAAAGCCATCACCACACACAGGACTCATCCTGAGAGAGAACCACTTGTTCTGCCTTCTGAGAGAGAGCCAGCCACATCTACCAGTGCAGAGGGCTCCCCCGGGGGCTGCCAGTGGCTCATTTTCCAGGGGTAGGTTGCCAGGCCTTTCTTCCACGGTATCACTGGGTGGACTAGAACCTCAGGCCTAGTAGAGGCATCTACTGAGAGATGTGGTTGTTGTTAGGGGCCGTTAAGTAGGACTCATATCGACCCTATGAACAACAGATCTGAACCCTGTCCTATCCTGTGCCATCTTCACAATCTCCAACATCCTCGAGGCCATTGCTTCAGTCATGGTGTCAGTCCACCTGGTGAGGGTCTGCCTCTCCTTTGCCCACCCTCCACCTTTCCAAATATCATGTTCCTCTTCAAGAAATAGCCTCTCCTAATAACATGCCTAAAGTATATGAGATAAAAGTTTATCATCTTTGCCTCCAAGCAGCACTCTGGCTGCACCTTCTGCAAGCTGTATCTGTTTGTTTTGTAGGCAGTCCATGGGATATTCAGCAATCTTTTCCAACACCACAGTTCAAAGGCATCAATTCATCTTCTGTTATCCTTGGTCATTGTCTAGCTCTCAGATGCATACCAAGTGACGGAAAAGATTATGGCCTGAATCAGGCACACCTCGGTCCTCATACTGACAGCATTGCTCCTCAATAATTTGAAGAAAGACTAAAACAAAAGTCGTTGTCAGAAGAAACCTAAAAATGACCTACAACCAGGAGAAGATAACGCAGATGAATGGGATCTTCTAAGATTCAAATCCCTATGCACATCCAAAAACTTCTCCAACAGGGTAAAAAGGGAGGCCACTGACTGGGAAAAAGTATTCGGTAATAACATATCAGATAAGGGACTTATAT
>NW_006399885.1:200559-212009 GCF_000299155.1 Elephantulus edwardii | reverse complement strand
GAACTGGGGATGAGGGTGGAGAAAACAGTGCAACAATGAATGAATGAAAACCCAAAATCTCTGTAAATGTTCATTAAAACTAATAAAATTTAATAAAAAAAGAAACCTAAAAATGATACTAGAGTGTGAAGAAGCCAAAACAAAGGGAAGAGATGCTGAAATAACAGAGCTGAATAGCTGAATAAAAGA
This sequence comes from Elephantulus edwardii, assembly GCF_000299155.1. NCBI lineage: Eukaryota > Metazoa > Chordata > Mammalia > Macroscelidea > Macroscelididae > Elephantulus > Elephantulus edwardii. The sequence goes on along the minus strand of NW_006399885.1, from coordinate 211,820 downwards.
GACTCATAAAGACAAGACATACCACTACCACAGAACGTCCAGAGATCTAGAATTGGAGAATAAAAAGGGAAGAGCTCGCTCAGCATTCCTCAAGCTGAAAGACCAGAAAACAAATTCAAGCCTTGAGTTTCAATACTTAGGGATGCTCTGGGTGAATTCTTGAATGATTCAGGAAACATCCAAAGAAGACGGAAGGAAAAAAGAGTCAATGTATCAAAAAGAATTTGATGACACCAAAATAGTTCCAGAAATAGCATATGATCGGGAGCCAATGGTAATGAAGGTCCAGCTGCACTAAAGACATTTGCAAAAAACAAGAGCCCAGGAATTGATGGGAAACCAACTGAAAGGTTTCAAATGACAGATGCAGCCCAGATGTGCTCCCCAGTCTATGACAGGAAATTTGGAGTACAGCTGCCTAGCCAACTACCGGAAGAGGTCCATATTTGTTCCTATTCCCAAGAAAGGTGATCCAACAAAATGTGGAAATTATTGGACAATATGATTAATATCACATGCAACCAAAATATTCCTGAAGAGAATTTTTAAATGGCCAGAACTACTGTTCTAGACAGAGACATTAAACTGCCAGACAGTCAAGCTGGATTTAGAAGAGGCTGTGGCACCAGGACTGAGAGAAGGGGAGCTCTAACCCTGTGGTATTTTGTTTGGTAAGACAACTCCCAACTGTTAGTTGGTCTGGGCAATGTAATGAAACAGAAGATGACACTGATGCATTTTAAAGTTGGAGCTAGTGGCCAGCTTCCTGGGCTGAGTGCCAAAGTGCCTTACTGGGGCTGCAGGGAAGTCCAAGGAGCAGAGGACATAGCTGGGTGCTCTGGTTTCAGGGTATCACTAAGCATCTTTGGCCAAGCCCTCCACCAGCCCAGCACTCACCTCGCGGACAGTAGAATCCAGCGGGGCAGGGGTTCCCTCTGTAGGAAGTGGAGTTCTCTGGGCAGTAGTAGCTGGCAGGGCAGGGAAAGCATGAGGCTTGACCGATCAGGTTGCTATAGAAGCCGGCTGGACAGGGCTGGGGGAGACTGGTCCCGCCAGGGCAGAAGTGGCCGAGAGGACAAGGGCCACCCTGCTCCCAGGCACCTGAGGGATGGAGGAAGGTGAATGAGATGCAGGCTCAGCACAGCAGGGTCCCCTGAGACCAGAGCTCAGTCAGGGCTGCCTCAAGAGAGCTGCTAGCCAAGGTCAAAGATGGTAGAAAGAAATGCTCCTGTCCCTTACACCGCACTCTTCAGATAAAAACCCACATGCTTTCTGCATGTGCTGCTTTATCTGTGCCTCAGAAGACTCTCACTTAGTAAAAAGGGCAGGAAGCTATCCCTGGTTTCATGAGGGTGAAACCCTGAGACAGTGAACCACAGACTCTGGCCTGATCCACCTGTTCTGACTTCCCTGCAGTGCTGTTTAGGATTGTTGTTGTTATATGCCCTCGAGTCGCCTGGGATTCATAGTGACCCTGTGTACAACAGCTCTAAACTCTGCTCTAACCTGTGCCAACCTTATTGTCTCTGACACACCCATCCCCATTATCCCATCACTGAATCGATCCAGCTCTAGAGTCTTCCTTTCTTGCGCTGTCCCTCCACCCTCCCAAGCATGATGTCCCTCTCCAAGGATGCATGGAGAGAATTTATTCTAATTTATTCTTTAAATAAATGTCGAGAATACCGTGCTCAACCTTGCATTAACTTTCACTAACAAGGGACTCAGCTCTGCCTTGGCTCATTGTCCTGTCTAAGCTCTGGACACTCCCACACTCTCCTCAGAGTCCGCACTGGAACGAGGTTACTACTCTGTGGCACCCCACCCCTGACTCCCAAGAATGTAGCCTCCTATCCAGGAGCTGGACTCTTCCCTCGAATGCATTCAGAACAACGGGAACCTCAGGAGAACACATTTTAGAGTCTCTGACCCTGGGCCCAGTTGCCTCTGTGTTTCAGTCAAATCTGGACTCCCTTCTGCCCACATATCCTCTAGAGGTGGAAGGGCAACGTGTACCCTTGTAAGTGAAGGTCTAGGTCACTAGAGTGGACAGATAATGGTCCAGGCTCCACTCCCATCCTGAGAGGCCCCTTACCTGTCGGAGTTGGCGAGGAGACTCTCTGCAGACAGAAGTAGCCAGGGGAGCAGGGCCCTGAGGGGGCAGTGAGGCCAGAGGCCCCGCAGAAATGACCAGAAGGGCAGGCCAGGCACTCAGAGATCATGGAAAGAAACATCCTGGGGAGACAAAGAGAGACCTGGGGAGACGGGCCAGGGAGGAGCCCCAAGGAAACAAGAAGGTGGCTCCATGGGGTCAGGAAGAAATGGTGGCACATCCTGGTAGAGACACCCCCCCATCCAGGGCCCCCTGAGATTTCTCCTGTGTACAGTGTGCAGCCTAAAGAAAGCGTGGCAGGCATGCGCTCTCTGGAAGGGAGGGTGCATTTTCCATCATCCGTCTCAATGCCCAATTTAAACTTGGGCTGTTGAAGACCACCGGACCCTGGGAACTTCTGGTTATAGTCTGATCATTCCAGAGCCTTTCAGTTACTGGCACTGTAGTTGGTCCCCGTATCTGAGGGTGGAGTGGTCCTTTGAGGTATGCATAGAATGGCTGCTTGTTTTAAATGAGAGCCACGCAGACTTGCTCTGTTCTTAACGACTCCTGCAGCCCTATTGCCCTCCCTTGTCTGGTCAGCTCTCTCTCATGTCCTACCCAGCCGGGTGGACTGCTCTAGAAGGCCCTGAACTGTCCCACTGTGGGATGTCCTTCATCAGATGATCTTTTGCAGGACCAAAAGGTGGTCATTTGCTCTTTGGAATCCTAAGGGAGACAGAGCAGGGTGAACCCCCATAGGTCAGGGAACAATGACACCCACCTGTCTGAGAAGGTACCCACAGGGCAGGGGAGGGGCACTCCAGTGCCCATTGGACAGAAGTGGCCGGGAGGGCAGGGACCCCCTGACGGCATACTGGTGACTCCATCAGGGCTAGGGACCGAAGCTCCTGTTGGGGTTGTCAGCAGTGAGCCCCATCACAGAAGACTGAATGGGGCCTCTTGCCTATCCAGAGCTCACCAGTGTCCCCACCCCACCCTCCACAGTCCAAAATAAGGGGTTAAAGACTGAACCAGGGGTAACAGCACCAAAAGCTGCCAGCAAAACACAGCTTCAACTTTCCTCATCATCCACCTGTCCCTTGAGTTCTCACCTGGTTGGCGACTCTGGACCCTACTTAGGGCTGGAAGGGTAGAGAATGCTCCCTGAGGACAGGGCAGCGGCAGGCTGTCAGTCCCCAGGGGGCAAGAAGAGCCAGGAGGACAGTCTCTTGCCTGGCCACATGGGCAGTGAGACCCAGCAGGACAAGGAAGGTGGTGCTCTTGGACTGGAAAGCAAATGACCTTGGTCATCCATCAGCCTCACCTCACCCAGCCCTGTCCCACCTCAGTACCTGAGCTGTTGCTTTGCTCCCCTTCAGCATAGGCATGACCCTCAGGACAGAGGCTTCCCCCCAGGCCAGGGACAGGTCTCGGTGTCTGTACACCCCCTGTGCAGTAGAACCCTAGGAGTAGATAAAGTGCTGGGATTTGTCTCCTGCTTTGTGGGGGCTGAAAGTGGGCTGCTTTCTCTCTTACACATGAAAATACTGAAGGGCTGAGTCCCAGATGAGGGAATGACATGGGTGCCCTTTAATCTGCATGTTTAAGCACGTGCCTATCATTTGGTGAAGGAGAGGTGAGGTGTGTGAGGAGGTGGAGGGCTGCACTCTCCCAAGTCCCTCACATCCCCTAAGGCTCAGAAGTTCTTCGGTGCAGGGCCCCTTATCCTGGAGTTCTCCAGGGACTCAACCCTTCTGCAGAGACCTGTCAATGTCCAGGTCTCAGATGGAGCAGTGTTGTGTGAATGGAAGTGTGTACCCAAGGTAACTTGAATGGACTGTAGTCCATGGATAGTGCTGAAGCACATGGCACACACATCCAGAAGCTCCCTCGCTTTCCACTCCCATCCACCCGTCCTCATTGACTGCCTATCTACATGGACTGGGCACAAAGCCCTAGAGCTCGCTACTGGCCTACCTCTCAAGAGCTGAACGTCCAGGGCCAGTGCAGAAGTGACAAACCCTGGTCACGCTCGGCTTATTGTCTTTCCTCTTAGCCCCTTATGAAGACACAGGGCCTCCTCACCTGGTGCACAGGGGCCTGTAGGTGCAGCCTGGCCTGCTGTAGCGCAGAAAAGCCCAGGAGGGCAGGGCAGGCACCAGCTCAGGTCTGTGGCTCCCCTCTTCTCATTCCAAGTGCCTGCTGGACAGGGCCTCTGCCTCGGGTCCTTGGTGCCAGCAGGGCAGAAATGGCCTGGGAGACAAAGGTCACCAAAGGGAAGTCCCTCCTGGGAGAAAAAGGAAGTGCTGAGGCTTAGCGATTGAGAGCAATGCATTCTTTCCACTTGGTTTCACCCTAAGCTGCCCCCTCTGGGGGAGTTGCCCTGACCCCCCCCATTTCTGCTCTTTTGTCCCTCACCTGTATGCTTATTAATCTGTATTGTTCTGGGAGCTGCTCTGGGAATTAGATTTTCAGAAAAGAAACAAATTCTAACCATTAAACTGAAACAATTTGAACTCTCTATTTTATAACGGTTCTAATGTGTAAATTTAATCGCTGTAAATGACATCTATCATTTGTCTACTATTTGACATGTATCATTTTGCCAAGTCAGTTCTGGTAGCCTACTGGCAAGAAGCTGCGCTACAATCCAGAAGGCATGTAGTTCGAATCCTACCAGCTGCTCTGCGGGAGAAGGATGGCCACTCTCCTCCCATGCAATTAACTGCTTCAGAAAAACTAATGGGAGGGTCAGCTATGGATCGGTACACAACAACAACAACAATGCCAAGGGTGTTGATAGTGAAACTGAGTAAGTTTAAATTGTTAACAATCTTCCTCTCCATCAATCATGGTGCTGCCAATTGGCCCAGTGGTGTGGTGAGAATCATTTGCCTATCTAATACAGATACAAATAATTGGTTATACTTACACATTTAGAAATATGCTGAGGTCCACATAGAAAACCAAGAGTGCAACTTATGGCTGATGAGTTGGAACTGACTCATAGCTGACCCTTCATCGAGTTTCTCGGATTATGAATCACATGGGAGAACATTGCCCTTCTTTCTTAGATCTTCTAATGGGTTTGAACCCCTGCAGAGGCTCGGCTTTGGGTTACAGTATAACCAAGTCTCTACAGACTAGGCTAGCAAAGATCTCCTATCAATAAAAGAAACTTTTTTTTGTTGTTATTCTTAGGTGCCATTGAGTCAAGTACTCATAGCAACCCTATGAATAAAAGATCTGATCCTAGTCCTGTCCTGCGCCATCCTCACACTTCCTGACACACGAGAGCCCATTGCAGCAGTTACCTTGTCAATTCACCTGGTTGAGGTTCTTCCTCTCCTTCACCAACCCTTCACCCTACCAGCATCATGGCCCTCTCAAAGGAATAGCACCTCCTAGCAACATGCCTCCAAAGAGCACTCTAGCTGCACCCTCTCTAAGACATATCTCTTTGCTCTCTCTGCCTTCCTTGGGATGTTCATGTTCTTATCCAACACCAGAGCTCAAAGACGTCAATTCTTCTTCTGTCATCCTTATTCATTGTCCAGGTCTCATATGCATAGCTAGTAATTGGAAAAGACCGTTGCCTGAATGAGACACATCTTAGTCCTCAAACTGACATCACTACTCCTCAACGATCTGGAAAGGTCCCTAACTGCAGATTTTCTCAGTGCAATGTGACTCCTTATTTCCTGACTGCTCGTGCCAAGGGTATTAATTGTGGATTCAAACAAGATGAAGCTGTTGACAGTTTCATACTCCTCTCCATCCATTATAACACTGGCTATTGGTCCAGTGGTAAGAGTCTTTGTTTTCTTGATATTGAGACACAATCCATACTGAAGGCTGCATTCCTTGATCTTCTAAAACAGGTGCTTCAAGTCCTCCTCACTTTCAGCAAGCAAGGTTGTATTATTTGCATAACGCAGGTAAATAAACATACATGCATATTAAGATATAGATAGACATTTGTGTTTTACTGCCTATAGAAAGTTGTGTGGATCATAACAAATTATAGGCAATATTACAAAAAATAGGACATTTAGCACATTTAATTGTACATTAGTGGGATGTGTATACAGATGAAGAGGCAGTCATTCAAACAGATCAAGGAGATGCTGCATGGCTGAAAATTAGGAAAGGAGTGCATTAGGGATGCAACTTACTCCTCAGAAAGCAATCTGAGAAGCTGGTTGTATGATGAAGAACATAGCATCAAAATAGAGAAAGAAGGGAGCTCTGGTGGCCTAGTGGCAAGAAGATGCTCTGCAATCCCCGAGGTACGCAGTTCGAATCCACCAGAATCTCTGCTGGAGAAAGAGGAGTAATCCCTTCCTGTACCAGTCAGATCTGATTTGACAGCTGTTGTTGTTGTTATGTGCCGTTGAGTCGCTTGCGACTCATAGCGACCCTATGTACAAGAGCCCTAAACCCTGCTCTATCCTGTGCCAATCGCACTGCCTCTGACACACCCATCCCGATTACCCCAGTCACTGAATCAATCCATCTCATAGAGGGTCTTCCCCTCTTGCACCATACCTCCACCCTCCCAAGCATGATGTCCCTCTCCAAGGACCTGTTCCTCCTTGCAACATCTCCAAAGTATGTCAGATACACACTTAAAAAAGAATAAAATTTTTAAAGACTAAAAAGAGCATTAAAAAATGGAGAAAGAATCATAACAACCTGTAATATTCAGGTGACACGCCTTGCTTACTGAAAGAGATAAAGATCAAAGATTATAATATTCAGATGTAATGCTTCTTCAATATAAAAAAAACCCCAAACCACCAAAAAAAAAAACCCAAACAAAAAAACCCCAGCGATCCAAGATGGCTGCAGAGGCAGAGACAATGTGGTGAGCTGTGGGAACAGCAAACCACTTGGAGCAGGGCCACTATGGCCTTCTACAGACCTCTGTTTATTGATAATTGAACAGTTAAACAATTGATGACTGGTCTTCAGTGAAGATCGAGGCTCAACAACAGGAATTCAAGGATTCCCAAGGAGGAATGGGTGAGTCTCACAGCTCCCAACCCGCTCCCGCAGAGCCTGCACTGCACCACACAGCTTCCACAGCTCCATGAAGCTCCCACAGTCGGAACCTATGGATTCCCTCGCCCAGGATGGATGGTAGGCACTGGGCCTCCCCAAGACTGGTGCAGTGGAGCCGCCAGACTGCCGCAAAGTGGACTTGTTCTGGGGAGAATTCTTGGAGTCAAGATGGCGGCGGCAGGGGAAGTAGGCGGCCACCTGCTGCCAGCGCGGGAGATGACGTGTGGGCCTGCCAGCCCTGCGTGGTAGATGGGATGTGCGCCCTGCTGCCTGCAGGTTTGGGTTTCCTTGGACAGGCCAGAGAAGATGATCACCCATACAATGGATTTTTGAAGGTCACTGTGAGTTGTCTACTTGATGACACTTAACAGTGGCAGCATGTCCAAGAGGACCAACATCCTAAATGCACCACATATATTGATCTGTTTAATGCTTCTCCCAAAAGCTGTTCAGACCTGGGGGGAGTCTGTTCACAACTCTCAGGTTCCCTTTGCCATTTATAAAGGGGGAGGGCAGTGACACCTACTTCACATTATAGTTTGACCATTTATGGGGGATGGGGTAAAAGTGGCGGTGCTGGAATCGGAGATGCTGTCCTTGGCCACATAATCCTCAGTCAGGCGAGGGGACCACACTGGGGTGGGGGCAATTGGAGGGGGAGTGTTCATCCAGCCCCTGGGGGGTGTTGCCCTGCTCGGGATGGGCTGTCTTCGGCCCCTGGGCCACGACGAGCCGTCACGGCACTCTGCCCGGGGTGGGCTGTCTTCGGCCCTCGGCTTCAGGCAAGCCATCACGGCCCTCAGGGTGAGCTCCTCAGTCCCCAGACAGTGCCATCTGACCCTTGGATGGGGAAAACAAAAAAAAAAATGCCCAGGGTATCCAGAGAATGTTATCTAGGCTACTTTCTACCACCTTCTCCTCCAGTAAACCTGAAAGCAACACCCCCAGAGCCCTTCTATTTGTAACTCACAAGTTTGTTCTCTCTAGGTTTGCTCCCTTTCCTAACACTGAGTTTTACTCCAGACCTTACCCTGAACCCAGTGCCAATGACAAAAAGGAAATACAACTGCCAGCTAAGGAAGCAAAGTGGGATGGAGCCTCTGAGTTCAACCAGCCATCCCCACTGGACCACCTGGGAAAACACTTTGCAGTCCAGAGGGGAGCAAAGGACAGGAAAATATCTCTAACAGAACAAGAAGGCAAGCAGCTTTAACCCAAGACCACCAGTAAGGTGATAAAGTGTCCTCCCTCTCCCCCTTCACATCAATGCCCCTGTTCAGCATGAAGAAGCCAGAGAGTCTGCATCCAGTTCCCAAATCAATGAGACAGTTGGTTTAATTGCCATTGGAAAATGCTTACTATTCCCCTGTAGCATCTGGGCCCCACTGGATCCTTTTAATTTCCTTCACCTGTTCCCCCCAGCACCAAATTGTGCAGCTCTGCAACTGCATCCCTGCCCATCCTCACCTTTCTGCCCCCAACCCTCACCTCCTTGTACCCCCATTATGTTTTTCCCAATAAAATTTAAAACAAAACAAAACAAAAAATCCTCAAAATTTGACCAATAAACAACATCATGAAAAATATAGAAAAGATTGAAGTTGTCAAGGGTTTCCTTTTAATTGGGTCCACAATAAAAACGCATGGAAACAGGAGTTAAGAAATCAAATAATGACTTTTGGCAAAATGGTGGACTGATGTTCTTATGTGCCATCGAGTTGCCTGCAACTCATAGCGACCCTATGCACAACATCCTTAAACCCTGCTCTAGGCTGTTCCAATCTATTGTCTCTCATACACTTATGCCCATTACCCCAGTCATCCATCTCATTGAGGATCTTCCTCTTCTGAGCTGTCCCTCTACCCTCCCAAGCATGATGTCCCTCTCCAAGGAATGGTCCCTCGAAAATCATCTAGACCTTCAACAACAAAGAGGAAACAAAATGAAAAAGAAATGAGTGATGCGCTTCAAAGGAAAGGATAAATAATTGGGTCAGGTACTGACTTGAAGGAAAACTAAAATAAAACCGTGAACAAGGAGAAAAGAACAAGGAGTAAAGCCATTTTGGATTTTTGCAAACATCATTCAAATTAGGACAGTGACTTAGTAATTCTCACCCAAGGCTGGGACAATGCTCGTGTTGGTATCTGATGATCCTCTTTGGTGAGTAATGACTGTTGTTGTTGTTATTGCTGGATGCCATTGAGTTGCTATGACTCATAGTGACCCTATGAACAAAGGACTTGAACCCTGCCCTATCCTGTGCCATCTTCATCATTTCTAATCTACCTGAGCCCATTGCTGAGCTCAGTGTGTCAATCTAACTCTTCAAGGGTTTTCCTTTCCTTTCCTGACACTTCATGTTTCCAGACATGATGTCTTTTTCCACGAACTCACCTCTCCTATCAACATGCCCAATGAATATGAGCCTGTTTTACCTTCCTTGCCGCTAAGGAACATTCTGTACTTTTCTCAAGATATACTTGTTTTTTCTTTTGGTAGTCCGTGGGAAAGTCAGTATTCTCCAATACCATAACTCAAAGGCATAGATTCTTCTGTCACCCTTAGTCATGGTCTGTCACATTCATATCAAGTGACTGGAAAAAAACATTGCTTGAATCAAGTGCATCTTAGTCTTTAAACTAACATCATTGCTGGATAGCACTTTGGAGAGGTCCTATATAAAGTAGATTTCCCCAACACAACATATATTTTGATTTCCTGACAGCTAGTACCTAGAGTGCTTATTGTAGATCCAAGTAAGGTGAAATCATTAGCAACTCGAATCTTTCCTCCATCTATCATTATGTTGTCTGTTGACCTAGCGGTGAAGATTTTTTTATTTATTGATGTTGAGATGTAATCCATATTGAAGGTTGTAGTCTTTGCTCTTCTGCCGCAAGAATTTCAAGTCTTCCTCATTTTCAGCAAGCAAGGTTGTGTCATCTGCATAACACAAGTTGTTGATGAATCTTCCTCTGATCTAATGCCATATTCTTCTTTATGAAGTCTAGCTTATTTATTTGCTCAGCATACAAACTGACAAGATATGAATAATATGCAGTCTTGAAACACACTTTTCTTGATTTGAAACTATGCAAATTCTTGCTGTTTATGGACAACAGCTTCTTGTTCTAGGTATAGATTTCACATCAGTACAATTAAGTGTCCTGGGATTCCTGTTCTTGTCTATGTTATTCATAGTTTGTTATGATCCACACAGTCAAATACCTTTGTATAGTCAATAAAACACAAATAGAGGTCTTTCTGGTTTTCTCTGCTTTCAGCCAAGATCAATCTGACATCAGCAGTGATATTCTAGTGCCACAGCCTCTTCTAAATCCATCACGAATTTTGAGAAGTTCTCTGGTGTTGTATTGTTTTAGCCACTTTCGCACAATCTTAAGCAAGATTTCACTTGTGCGTGATATTGGATAATTTCCACATTCTGTTGGAATAATAACTAGGGTCTTAAAGGCTTTTGAGCAGCCATCTCAGGTGCAACCCTTAGTCTTTGTTTGTCAAGAGCAGAGGAGAGAAGAGTGAGGCAAATCAAATGCACAACTGATCCAAAGGACAAAAGGACCATATGAACCTTTGGCTCCATGACCTTGTGATCAGAGCTAGAGGGTCCCTGGATATCACTATCCACTGTTCTGAAAGGGATTACTTTAATAGGGCCTGAAGAGTGTGAGAGCTCTTGTGGCCTGTTCCATAAGGAGTTAAGCTACTAATCTAAATTTGGCACTTCCCTAGTGGTTCAAACCTACCAGAAGCTCTTTAAAAGAATGATGAACAATCTTCTCCTTTGTCATTTACAGCCTTGGAAATGCAACTGAGGATAAGTTATGGATTGGTTCTGATTCGATAGCAATGGATGAGTGAATGAGAGTAGAGTGGGAGAAAAATGTGAAACAAAACTGAAAAATGTGTTTAGAAAACCAGACTTACTGGCTAGATAGTTCCATGTTAGCTTAAAGTTGCCTTTTTAGCCATTACCTTAGCCCCCTCTGGTCTCCAGCTACTTAAACTGCAGGTTAAGATAGGGTGTTGCAAATCATCAACAGCCGTAGGGAGAGAGAGAGAGAAGAGAGGAGAGAG
>NW_006399885.1:170568-200449 GCF_000299155.1 Elephantulus edwardii | reverse complement strand
AGAGAGAGAGAGAGAGAGAGAGAGAGAGAGAGAGAGAAAAGAAGAAGGAGGAGGAGGAGGAGGAAGAAGAAAGAAGAAGAAGGAGGAGGAGGAGGAGGAAGAGGAGGAGGAAGGAGGGAGGGAGAAAGCACTTCCCACACTGGTTGCAAGACTTGAGGGAGACTTGAGCAAGATCCTGGTGAGAGAAAGACCCTGGTGGTGAGATCCTATCCTGGTGGTGGACTGTGGCATTGCTGCAGAAAACCTGTGGTAAGGTGTAAGCAGAGGAGGCCTAAGACAAAGTCCTCAGTTGAAGGTTTTTCTGTGCTTGCCAGATAATGAAGGAGAAGCTGACTTATAACTGCTCTAAGGCAAACCTTGCTGGTTTTGTGCTACTGATATGAACCAGGACTTTTACTCATTAAGGAATTGGGTTTTGCTGTTAATCTGGTTTAAGACTCCTGGACAAAATGTGAACTTGAGTTGTGAGATGTTCATCCCCCACTCTCCAACTCATTTCCCTAATAAACTCCACTCTTGTAGGCCCAGGGCCAGTGAAAAATAGGAAGGCCTTCTCACTGGATTGACATAGTGGGGAACAATGGCCTCAGACAGAACAATGTTAATGAGGACATTAGGACCTTAGCTAAAATAAATGGTGTGTTTATAAACTTTTCCAGTGGAGACTAGGAAGCCGGCAGTAGATTGGACCCATTATGGTCAAGTTGATGTTAACTCAAAGCTCCCTTATAGGACAGGGCAGAACTGCCCCATTGGGCTCTCACGGGTGTGCACCTTTCTGGAAACTGACTGCCACCTTTCTTCCACGAGTTGACTGTTGGGATCACACTGCCAGCCTTTTTGTTTCGTGGCTGAATGCTTAGCTACGTCACCACCAAGACTCCTCAGCATGAGACGTTGTGATGCTTTCTTGTCTCTTTCACGTTAAGTGGTCCTGGCCATCTTTACTTACATCAGTTCTACCATATGTCTCCTCAGTATAATCTCCTCACATACTTATTGGTGTTACTAGGCTCTGCCTACTAGACGGTGATCCCACAGAGGACATGTCCCCCCTCCCCACACATCTGCCCAGACTTGACCTGAAGAGGCCCTGGTGGGAGCTGCACTCACCGGGGAGGGGGTGGTGGAGCCGAGTCCACAGTGATGCCCAGGACAGCATGGCCCCTCGGGCCCTGCCAGGCCGGCTCTGCCACAGAAGGTGCCTGGGTGGCATGGCTGGCAGTCCTCTACATGAGCCGCTCCGGGGGCCTCACGGAAAGTGCCCTGAGCAGAGGGAAGGGCAGTGAGGTCAAGGCCCTGGGATTTCCAGGTCTGTGTGTAAGGAAGAGGCAGAGGAGTGCCTGAGGCCAGGGCCAGAGCACTCTGCCCAGAAGGAAAGAGAAGCCTGCTGGGGGCTTCATCGAACGGGGAGGAATTGAGAAAAGGATGGGTTTACTTTTTGAAGGATTGCAAAATACCCACCAAGTAGTGTTTTAACTATAACTTCTTCACCAACCAAAACCCCATTGCTGTTGACTCCTACTACCTGGTAGGACAAAGTAGACCCACCAGGCTACTGGGGAGCAGCTGGCTACCTTAACCAGAGCTAGAGCCTGTGACATGAGCTCTCAACAACCCAGTTATTCACAACAGCTTATCATTAACACAGTCTCTCCTGAAAGCAGAATGGAAGAGAGAAAGGGACTCCAGGTCATCTGAGGAGGTGTCTGTGCCTTGAGGAGGGACAATCACAGTCTGGGGTCAGGGAAAGGGAGGTAAGGGCCTTCTGAGAGACCAAGTTTGCCTACAAATCATCTTTTCATCTGTCTCCTGGCTCCCTGAGTCCCTCCCACCTCCCCAGTCCTGGGGGCTCTATCTCTGTGACATTTGTTTGGAACATTCCATGAGAAACCTAAAGAAGAAAAAGTCCTTCAAACTCATTGCAATTGAGTTGGTTTCAGCTCATAGTTGAGCCTCCTCTGGGAGGTAAATGTCCACCTTTCTCCTACAGAGCCCCTCGTGGACTTGAACTGCCAGAGAGGTGCAGCCCTGTGTTAGCAGCGCCCCCACCCCCGCCCATGGACCACGTCATCAAATCTCCAGAGAATCCTGCTCAGGAAGTGTTTCTCTGGAGGTGGACGACTGGGGGCTGGACCATGACCACATCCTGTCTGTCTCAAGTCAGCCCAAACTCAATGGCTCCAGAACCTTCCCAGGCAGAAATGGCTCAGGAAGAGTCTCACCGTGGGGCAGGGGAGAGGGTGCAGGCCCCGGGCCAGGCAGTAGTGCCCAGGTGGACAGGCCATGGGGACTGCCAGCTTCGTCTGGTTGCAGATTTTCCCTCTGGGGCAATCCTGACACCGGAGCTGGCCTGGACCCTGAAAAGGGGTTTGAGAATAAGGCCCCATTTTTGTCTTTTTTTTCATCTCTCTGACATGTAGGGCAGGCCTGCCACATAGCAGACATTCAGGATAGGTGTTGAACTGGGAAAGCAGCTGCCAGGCCCAGTCTCTGTGGTGCCCCATCACCTGTGTGCATAGTCTGTTGCCAAGAAGTTCTCACTATACAAGTTCTAGTAGCCTGGTGGGTCTACTCTGTCCTACCAGGTTAGAGAAGTCAACAGCAATGGGGTTTTGGTTACTGAAGAAGTTATAGTTAAAACACCACTTGGTGTGTATTTTGCAATCCTTCAAAAAGCAAACCCATCAAGTAAACTGTTCCCACTTGTTCCCTGTGAAGTGCTGGGAGCAGGGCTGTGATCCCGGGGTCTGACCGGAGCCCACGCCAAGCAGAGCACAGAGCAGCAGAGCTAAGGTGCTTTCTGAGCATCAGGCTTGGAACCACACGGGCCTGTAGATGCCAGGAGGGGCTGGGGATGGAGACCTTGGCTAGCCTGTGCGTGAGGTGGAGTTAAAACAGGGGGTCACCGTCCCAGAGGCTCCATGAGAGGGTTGGTGCTGGGCTGCAGCCTCTGCACAACCTCATCGTGCTCAGCTTCACCTGGGTCCTGCCAGAGCTCTCTGCAAGGTGTTCTGCTTACAGCCTCCTTGGCCTTTGGGGCTCAGAGCCCAGACACAGGTATCAGGTATTAGGGGGCTGGCTACTGGGCATCAGTAGGCCCGCTGGGTTAGCTTCTCAGCTGTGCCATCTGCTGACTCTGTGACCTAGGGTGAGTCCCCACTGTTCCTGAGACCTTCCCGTCATGAAATACAAAGCTGTGCCAGTAGGGGGAAAACACATGATAATTTATGTATTTTATGTGAAAGCACTTTGCAAAAGTGCTTTGCTGAATCTCTGTGTGGATACAGGCAGTGTCTGCATGGTGCATTTAAGAGCTGAGCTGCATGTGAAAAGGTTTAAGTACCTTGGAAGGAAGCCTTGGTGACCTGCTTCTGAAAATGTGCCCATTGAATGCTCTGTGGGGCCACCCGCAGTCAGAGTGGGCTCTAAGACAGCTGGGTTTTCATGCAGGTGGAAGGTTATTAGTGGCGACTGAGGGAAGGAGGGAAAGAGCATTTCCACGCCGTGCGATCTGAGCTCGCCCTGCAGCAGCCATCTAGCTCAATTCAGGGATGTGTGAGAGGTTCCAAGACTAAATAACAGCTTCCACCCAGCCAAGGGGCCCTAAGTGATGGGACTGAGAAACGCCACTTGAAGAAAAGTCAACTCTGAGTTTTTTGCTTCTTTTTTGACAATGGTTCTCTGATCCCGTGACACTTCCTGGGATAACTGTCAAAATCTCCGTTTTTGGGAACCTTGTCAAGGAGGCAGTGGGAGAGTTGACAAGGTAATTATGCCATGCCACTGTCTTTGCAATGTATAGATAGAAGAATTCATGACAATCTATGCAGGCAAGTGATGGGTAGGAAGGACCTGGGGGCAGCAGCAGGAGGACAAATATCCCTTATTGAGTTTGGAAGAAAATCAATGCTTTACTCATGTTTTACTTAGTGGTTGAAAGGAAGGATCCAACTCTCACCACCCAAAGCTCCCAGCAAGGAGAGAATAGCGACACCTCTGCGTGGGAAGAGACAGGACAGGATGCTGGGTGGATACCTTCCAGCACTCCAGCCCCTCTGGGCTTCTCCTAGATGGCAGCTTGTAGGTGACAGGGCTGAGGATGGAGTGCCTGTGCCATGAAGCCAGGCAGCCACCATAGATCAGCAGTCCCAAGGGCGTAGCCAGCTCCCTTGGAGTCAGGCTCTGGTTGCCCGTGTGAGCCGGAGTAAAGCTGTGCTCCAAAAGGTTTTCAGTGGCTGAGTTTTCCGTAGAATGCCAGCCCTTTTCATTGGCCAACTCTGGGTGGGCTTGAACCTCCAGCTGTTCGGTTAGCTGCTGAGCACTTTAATTCTTTCTGCCAACCAGGAGCTCCCCCAAGGTCTTAACCTGTCAGCACACAGTGATGGCTCTCCTCTCCCAGAATCCCAGAAGGACAAAAGCAGGGATTTCTCTTCAGATCCAGTGAATCATGGAGAACCCTCCCACTTACATTCACACCAGCAGAGACAGAACCCATGCCCTCTGAACTTGGACTGAAGCCCTTCATCTGTCTTTATACTCACTCCTTCTCATCCCAGGCCATCCTGGAATGGACAGGTCCCTTCCATTGTCTCACTGCTGGGAGCTATGTTCTGAGGACGTTTCTCACACCCCAGGTCGCACCAGCTGCTGGAGCTGGCTTCTTGGGGAAGACTCCTGGAAAGTCAGCCTCTACCCTTTGGTGTCCCTCCCACACCCAGCCTTCTGGGGGAAAGCTGAGCCTGGTCTCTCCCCTTGACCACCCCCCCGCCCCCCCACACACACACACTCTTCCAAGCATGATTTCCCTCTCCAAGGACCGGTCCCTCCTTACAACATGTCCAAAGTATGTCAGACAAAACCTCCCACACACACACTTACAGAGAAGCTGCCAAGGCCACATGGCAGTGGGGTAGCAGTTCCCAGTTCAGGGCAGTGGTGACCAGTAGGGCATGGGGCACAGTCCACAGGCAGCCCTGCACCTGGATCCTGGTGGTAGGTCCCCCTAGAGGAGGAGGAGAGAACTGAGGGTGTGAGTAAGACCACCCTTTACAGAGGAGTCCCTGAGGTCACCATTTCCACCAGAAAGACAAGGTTTCTTCTTCTGCAGGACAGAAGAGTATCCTGTCAGCCTGCTTCAACCCCAGCATCATCTCTGGAGGCCAACCTCAGGGTACGGCTGCTGAGTCCCCAAACATAGCCCAAGTTGGGTGGTACTGGCCCTGGAAACATTAAAACCAGGCACCAACTTATGGGACACTGTGCTACTTGTTAGTCTGTCCCTTTGCTGTGAACGTATTTCTCTCTTTCATTTTTAATGAGTTGTAAAGGCCCTTTATAGAGTGAGAGAGCTAGGAGCTCTGGTGGCCTCGTGTTAAGAAGCTGTGCTGCGATCTCAAAGGCACGCAGTTCAAATCCACCAGCTTCTCTGTGAGAGAAGGATTGACACTCTCCTCTGAAGCAATTAACTGCTCTGAAAAACCGCTGGAGGGTCAGCTATGGGTCAATTCTGACTCAATGGCAAACAACGACAATATAGTGAGAGAGTAAAAGGATGGGATGCAGCCTGTCATCCATATTCCAGATCTTCAATAACAAGATCCATCTGGGAGGAAGTGCACGCAGGGTCCTCCTTAGAGGCCACCATGGTGAAACCTCCTCTCACATACTGCTCGGTTCTGGGGCTGAGACCTCATCTTTCTTCTCAGAAACAGTGCTGTCCTCCCACAGGCACGCAGGGACACTTGGTGACGTCACTTGAAGCCTGGCTATACATAGCTGGGCCTTGCTCACCTTGGGCAGAGCACAGGTCTCGAGGCTCCCCTGGGACAGAAGGCCCCTGGTGGGCAGGACAGACAGCTCTCAAGCTGCTCATTGGCTGTCTGGAGGCTATGAGTCCCTGGTGGACAGGGGAACTGCGTTCCCCACTTTGTACCTGTTTTAGAAGGCACAGGAGAGTGAGAGGAAGGAAGAGCTGGGCCAGTGGAGTCCTTGCACTGCTCCTTGGTCACTGGGCATGAAGGAGGGAGCAGGAAGTACCTCTCAGCCAGGACTTAGCCTTTGGGGGGGACCACTCTTTATCTAGGATGACACCCCCTAGTGACCCTCATTCAGGATGCTCAGTGGCTGATGATTCCCAGAGTCCCTCCATATGGCCTCAGCCTGCTGTACTCTCAAGCTCCTGCCCACCACCTCCTACCCCAGCCTTCCTCTCCAGAAGTCTCCCTGAGCTCTAACCCCCATCTGTCTGGTTGCAAACAAGCCTCTCACCTTGTGGGCAATAATGCCCAGCCGGGCACATCCCAGAGGGTGCCTGCGCCCCACTGATACAGAACCAGCCCCTGGGACAGGGCACACACTCCTTCACTGTGGTCAGCTCGCTCCGGTTACTCCAGGTGCCCGGGGAACATGGGAACTGAGTTGGGTATCTGGTGCCCAGAGGGCAGAAGTGGCCAGCTGCACACGGGAGTGGAGGTGAGTCCGGGCCACCAGTTCCTGTAGACATAGTCCTGAACTAGTCCTGGAGACACAGCAGCGTCAGCCCTCTGGGCAGGTGGCAAGGACACAAGCTGAGCCACACACTGGGGTGGGGCTCGTAAGGTTCAGCAGTGCCCCCCAGAACCCATACCCAAGAGACTGGGGCACGAGCTGAGTGTTCTTTGGACACCCCAAGCTGTGAGTGGACGAGGGGCCTAAGCACCCAGGTTGCTTTTTCTGGGCTCCATGCCTCCAAGTGGAGCCAGTTCTCCACTCACAGGCCTTGCCCAGCAGCCGACAAGGTTGCTTTTTCTGTCCTCACTCACCTGCAGGACAGGCCACTCCCATGGGGCAAGTCTCACATTGGGACAGGTCAAAGAGGTCGTTTCGGTTGCTGAAGGTCCCTGGTGGGCAGGCGTGAGCTGGAGCATGGGGACTAGAGGAACCCGAAGGGCATATGTACCTAGAACAGCCAAGGAGTTTGAGCCTAGTGCCCCAAAAGCAGAATCCAAGTTCCTAAATAACCACCTTCCAGAGAGTGACTCCCACCTACCCCACGTGAGCTGGAGTAGAATTGTGTTCCAGTGGCTGCTTTTCAGAAGTGAATGCCATGCTTTCCCTCCAAGGCACCTCTGGGAGGCTCTGCCAAACTTTCAGTTACTGGATGACAATGAGTATTGTTTGCACCGCCTAGACTCTAGATGCTCAAAGGAAAACCCAGCTGTGTCTCAGGCCTGATGGGTGCCTCTGGCAGAAGGTCTCTGCCTCTTGAGGCCTCCTCCTATCCATAAAGCAAGCCAGGGCAGCAAGTGCGTAGGCTTCCTGTGCTCCTGGGAAGCAGGCTTTGGGCAGCTCCAGATTGATGGTGAGACTGTTGGCAGCTCCAGGTGAGGCAGTGGCCTTGCCTAACCCAGTTAGCTAGGATCTCTTATGGAGGGACATCAAGTATTCTCTAAAAGTGATCATGTGCTTAGGAGAGGACAGAGCATCCCACCCTCCACCCCTCTCCACAGGTGCGCCCTCACCCCTACATACACACTCACCCCTTGGTGCACACTCACCCCGTGGCATGCACTCACCCGGGCATGCATTCTGCATCTGGCCAAGCCAGTCCTGCCTGGGTGCAGGCCCTGCCTGCTGGACACCTAGTGCAGTCTGTGGCTTCATCTTGTCCTGGGCGAGGGCCAAATGTGCCAGGCTGGCATGGGATGGGGTGGGTGGCTCTGCTAGGGCAGAAGTATCCAGCTGGGCACCGCAGACACTGACTAAAAACTGGAAAGGAAAGAGCCAGCCAGTGAGAGTAGTGTAGTGCCCTCTAGTAGATGCAGAAATGAAGGCCCCTTCCCCCACCCCCCCACACCCCCCCCCCACAGCTTGCCAAAGCCCCCACTCCCCAAATCCCCCACCCACGGGCCTTCCTGCACTCTTTTCTCCAGGTGTGCAGTACTAGGGGTTCTAACCACATCACCCCTCATCTTATGTTTGACATGAAATACTCCATATTGCCTGGTGGACTTCTTCAATTTTCCTAATAGTCAAGGGACTTGAGGCTCCCAGAGCCAGTGACTGTGAAGCCAGATCTTGGTTGTGGTCCCTGATGCCCAGTTCTTATCCAGGAACTGGACATGCTCCTGGGGCAGTAATTCCACACACACCCTTGCCTTCATTAGCCTTTGGGCAAAGCCCAAATTGGTCAAGTTACCCTTCCCATTGTACAAAAAGAGCATAGAATTCAGAACTGACCTGTTGAGCAGGAGAGATTGGTGTTGGGCTGGAGGCTATCCCTGTTGGCCTGGAAGCTCCCAGCAGGGCACGGGGCAGAGGCAACCCCATCCATGCAGAAGTGGCCTGTGAGAGGAAGCCTTATGAAGGGGCCTGTGGGGCTTAGCGGGCGTCACCTCTGGGAGAAGCCCACAGGGTAATGGACGATATCCCCTGTGCACACCTGCGTGGTGGTGGGTGTTCCTGCAAACCTGAGCCGCCTTTGTGAAGAAAGATTGAGTAAGAGGAGGGCTCTGATACCCAGGATTAGCACTTATTTGGGAGAAATAAAGGGATTGGGTAGATACCTGGGTAATATGACCTCTAAACCCCTTTCTACACAAATTTGTGAGTTCTGGGATGGACGTTAGCTCTCTTGAGCTGAAGCCCCAGATCCATTCCATCCCTCCGGCCCTTTCTGCCTCTAAGAAAACAGGAACAGAGCCTGTAGCTCTCTCAGAGCTGCAGACCAGGGAGAACTTGGGGACTGTGCTGGGGGTTCCAGGGCTGGTCTGAGAGGGCAGTATCTTGGTGGGGAACAGCCTGGTGGGGAGAATAACCCTACTGTCTCAGGCGAATTGTCCAGTTGTCACTACACACTCTTTAAGCACAGGGATCTTGGTTTGGCCTGAGGCCTGGCAGATCTGGCTGTTGCTATTATGTGCCCTTGAGTCCATAAAGCCTCATAGCAATGCTATAAACAGCACATTTGAACCTTGCTTTGCCCTGCTCCCTTATCACGATCTCCGCCGTGCTCGAGCCCATTGTTACAATGAGTGGGTAAATCTATACTGTTGAGGGTCTCCCTCTCTTTATCTGACCTTTCCCAGAACGATGTCTATTTCCAAAGTCTGGCTCTTTCTGACAAGGAAGAGGGTTGGCAAAGGAGAGGAAGACCCTCGACCAGGTGGACTGACATGGTGACTGCCACAACGGGCTCTAATGTGTCAGGAAGTGTGAGGATGGCACAGAACAGGACAGGGTTTGTGCTGTTGACCACAATGGTGTCAAATTAAAAATCAGGAAGAAATCTAGAAAAGCCTTAAACGTTTGGGAATAAGGCAACACACTCCAAAACTTTCTATTAGTCACATAATATCACAAATGAGAAAACATTTTCACTTGAGTGGTAATGAAAATACCATGAAACTCGGTACATAGTGGATCTGAGTAGATTCTTCTGTTTAAAAAATGCTGAACAAGCCCTTTTGCGTCTCTAAGTCCCGCTCTTTGCACAGGTTGTCCCAATATTTTGCTTTGTCTTTTTGTGCTACCCTTCGAAATGTCTTGTCTCCATACCTTTTGAATCTATACGCAGAGCACCTCTTTTGGGAGTCTGGGCTTTATGAAGAGAAATGTGACATCAGGATTGGAGGGAGACTCATCAACAACCTACATTATGCAGATGACATAACCTTGCTTGGCGAAACTGAGAAGGACATGAAGCGTCTGCTGAAGAAGGTTGAGAACTGTAGTCTTCAACATGGATTGAAGCTCAACATCAAGAAAACAGAGATTCTCACCACTAGGCCAATTGGCAGCACCATGATAGATGGAGAAGAGGTTGAGGTTGCTAACAATTTCAGCTTGCTTGGCTCCACAATCTATACTCTTGTAATCAGTAGTCAGGAAATCAAAAGAGAAATTGCTTTAGGGAAGTCTGCTGTCAAGAGGCTTCTCCAAAGTGCTAAAGAGTAAAGATGTCAGTCTAGGGACTGATGTTCTCCTCACCCAGGCCATGGTCTTTTTCAGTTACTCATTATGCACTAGAGAGCTGGACAATGACTAAGGATGACAGAAGAAAAATCAATACCATTGAGTTCTGGTGCTGGAGAAGAGTACTGAACATACCTTAGATCTCCAAGAGAATAAACAGGTCTTTATTATAGAAGGTGAAACCAAGTTTCTCCTTGGAGGCAAGGATTTTGAAGCTTTGTCTCACATACGTTGGGTACACGGCCAAGAGACCATGTCCTTGGAGGACATTATGCTCCGGAGGGTGGAGGAACAGTACGTGAGAGGATAACCCTGTATACGATGGATAGACACAGTAACTAGGGTAATGGGGTAATAGAGTCAGTGAGACTGGCTCAGGACAGGGCAGGCTTCAGCGTTTTTTATATAAGGTCCTATGAGTTGCAGGTGGCTCGATGGCACTTAACAACAATACCATCATTCACTTTTATACAATTATCTGTATGCATTGTTTCATTCATGTACATTTTATATTCATTTATGTACATTGCTTTATATGATTAATTATTACTGAACTGTTACTTTTATCTCCCTGTGTCAAGTCCCCTCTGCACCTTGCCTATTTTTTCGCCCCTATTCCCCCTACTAACCTCTGCTGTCCGAGTGATTTCCTCTTTCTTCTTCCACCCTCATTCTCCCTTTTCCCTTTTACACACACACACACACACACACACACACACACACACACGGCAGACATCTTGCTGCTATTTGCTAAGTGCAACAATCACATTGTCTTTCTCTCAGTTCTTCACAAGTTGCCCTCGCATCTTGGTCCTTGGTCCTTGTAGCACAGTCTACCTATTACATTTCTATTCTTCTCCCACACCCACCCCTCAGTTACCCTCTTCTTGTCACACCAGCAATCTTTTTGGTTTGTTTTTTACAGGGCATGAAAATATTTTCTTTTAAAAAAGAAAATGCATTTTTACATAAATCTATAGCAGAGAATTCAAATGTAGGAAATATAAACTCTATGCAGGCCTGGTGCTCATTGGGCAGTTCCTGAGGCATCACCACCAGGCCAAGTGACTGAATGAACCTCGGCACCACCAGGGCCTGAGGGATGAACACAAGAGAAGCAATCTCAGCACTTTCCACCTCCAAGGCCCAGGGACCCTGAGCCTGAGTAAAAAACCCATCTGACTGCAGTTATCTAAGAACTGATGAGCCATCTTCACAACTACCAGGCTGGGGCGACATGCACACACTCCCCAGGACCTTCCAGAACTGGTTTCTTCACCCTGCCTGACAGTCACCCGGTCAGGACTTGATGCCAGCAAATCGAGCTTCCAGCAGGGTGGGTATCCACAACCACACCGTCAGCCCTGAAGCCCTCTGAAGACCCTCAGCTGAGGAGCAACCCTGCAGCCATGTTCGCCTCACTCCAGGCAAGATCCGCAAGGGGTCACACCTGGCTCTGCAATCCCAGAACCCCCTGACTCAACCCATGTCAGGAAAGGTCAGTGGGCTCTCCACACGCTCCTGATCCCACAAGAGTGGCCACAGCCATGATACCCCAACTCCACACAGCCACTGGAGACCACGACTCAGGCTGGAAACTTCTGCAGTTTTCATCACATCAATATGCCATCTCCAGAGGACCGTCGACCGTCTCCCAAACCAGGGTTTCTTGGGCCTGCTGTGGAGAACTGCTGCCCACCATGTACAGCCCAGTCCCAGGCCTAGGGGGTGAGGCCTTCTACTAGATCGTCCACCCCAGCACTGTCCACGGCCCTGGGGGTCTGGTCTTTGGCTAGGATCTGGGCATGAGGCTGTCTGATGCAGATGGTTGGAGGCAGGTCCGTGGGCATCCACCACTCCTGGGAGGTGTATACTGTCAACTGAGAGATCACAGAAAAGCAAGGGGACAGAGACATGGGGACAAACACCATGCCATGAACAACATGAACTGCCAACGTCACAACACCAAACTATTTTTACTAGAAAATAAATTAACAATGTTCTGTTTTCCAGAATGACACTGGGAAGCACTACAAATGGGAATCAGCAAACAGGTGAGAGTTGTGTGTCAGAGGTCCACAGACACATGGTGGCCGGTGCCAGGGCAGGCGGGGTGCATGTCACCGAGAGACACCAGAAGGGAGAGTATCAGAGGGTACAGAACACTGACAGGGAGAAAGCCACCTGTGAGGAACCCAACGTCGCCCTCCTATAGGTGAAATTGAAAACGTGTTGACTTTTCCAACAATGCGATCAGTACCCCTCCCAGGGTGACAGGACTGTGGGGTAGTGTCACCAGCAACCTTGGCCAGGACCAGGTCAGCCAACCCCAGGAGCCACTCTGTTCCTCCACGTGTCTGCTGGCCTAACACAATTTGATGGTTTTGTCGTTTTCTAAAGGGGCCTGAGGTGAGGATATGTTCTTGCCAGGTGACATCATAGCATCAGTGTGGCCTTGACATGTCTGTACAATGGTCTTTGATCTGAAGATTCCAGATGTGAACCAGGTTGTCTTTTAAACCAGACACGATCCACTTGCCATAGGTGACAGGTGACAGTGAAGTTGGCCAAGATGCCTTGTGTCCTGCATCTGTCTTCAGGCCCTTCCCTTTGGGCAGTACTGGGGCTTTAGTGTGTTGTCCAGCCACATATCTTGCAGGGCAAGGGAGGACGTGCCACTGGGGAAAAACTTCTGGAAGGTCGTCTTTATCAATCAGGGTCTTTTAGCATTTACGGGCGGGGGGCGGCAGAGGGCGCCATGCCGCGCCCCCATTGGCTGTTGCGCACTCTCAAGGTCCCTCTAGATTGGAGTGACTGAGCACTGGGGGACAATTCAGCGGTAGTGGCCCTTCTCGAGTGAGACTCTTGCCCGTGTGGGGAACTGGGGCTTGAAGTTGCAGCAGAAGGGGAACTGCTGTGTCCTTTGAGGGTCTCCAGCCTGATGCGCCCTCCAGTTTATGAACAGATGCGGTTTTCTCATTATTTTCTCTGGGAAGTTCCCCTATTGGCAGAGAAGTTGACACCCACTCCCCGCGGGACTGAATCTCGATCCTGTCTCTGTATTAATGTCACCAATCACTAATTTCCACTTCTGAGATCTAACCAATAAGAAAAGCCTCCTTGGGAAGATTAAAATCTCCATCTACTAAGGATCAAACACAGACCTTCTACACTCTTAGCTTCCTGATTCTATCCCTTTATACAGAAAACTGTGGCTTCTCATTTAGAGACTCCATCAATTTTACTTGTGGAATTTGATATTTCCCTATGTTTGAATGGTTCTGCACCTTTAGTAAATATCTTTTTCTGAAATTTAATAGAGAACTCCAATTTTACACAACAATCCAACTTAAACTGCAGTGCCCAAGGTCTTTTCCTTTCACACTTTCTTGTTACCTGGTTTCTCACTACAGGCTCATGTCTGGGGAAAGATACAATTTTGATGGTTGTCTGAGTGTTTGGAGGCCTGGGTTACTGGACTGGCTTCAGAAAACAAGATGGTTTGTGCCTGGAGGTATAGGCTGTTATGTGCCATCAAGTGAACACTTACTCATAGCTGATCCTCTCTTTCTCTCTGTCTTTCTCCCTGAGATCAGCTGGTAGACTTGAGCCACATACCTTGGGAGGTGTGGAGGACAGTCTAAGAGCTGTGCATGGACACCCAATACATTGCACCCTGAGGATTCTTGCTGCCCTTCCTGTAGTCTCACTCTTTCCATGCATTGTCAGAGACCCAGCCCAGTCTCACCTACCTGCAGGGCAAGGCTGGCTGCCAAGGTCCTTCTCTGTGAACAAATCACCCACTAGGCAGAAGACGCAGCCAGTGTGCTGTGCATTTGGTTCTTGTCCTGGTGGACACCACTGGGGGACAATGAAGACACTGAGTGTGAAGGTGGCTAGATCTCCCCTGACACCTATTCCCGGAAGCTGCTAAAAGTTTGAATTCCAGCTCAGGTGTTCACTTTGCTGAGGATCTTCATAATCTGTCTATCTCTCCAATGTTCTCTGTAAAAGGTCCCCACATATTAGAGTGAGGAACAAAGTGGTCATGGAACGGTGGGAGAGGGGTGAACATCCATGATTGGTGGGAAAGGGAATGTCAATGTTGAGGGAACCAATGAAGGACTGACATCCTCATTTCTGGTCTCCTTTGCACATGCCAAAAGCTACTGCAAATGCCACCACCTTTGGGAAGACCCCCTAGCTTCCTGCAGAATCACCTCTCTCTTCTTTATTAACTCTTTCTGGAGCTGCAGTCAGGCTATTGTACTGATGAGCGGGCAGGCTGCGGGACAGGCATCCTCTCCTTCTCCCTAGGACAATGCATACCATGAGCACTGGGTGAACAAGGGATAGATGGCCTGGGTGTTTCTATCTCGATTTCCCTTATGTCTCCATTCCTTCCCTTTTAATGGCACATCTCATGGGAACAGTGACTTTGAACCTTCAGATGTTTCCACACAGATCGCCTCCTTTGCTCCCACAGCAACTTTATGAAGTGAGTTAAACTGTCCACAGAGGCAAGTCCACAGGTACTGGGTGGGAGCTGTGCAGAGTGGGCGCTGACTGCCTTCCACAGGGGAAGTGTCTACCTTACATTCACCTATCCAGAGGGGATTCTTGTCCCTGACTGTAAATATGTGGTCTTTTCTGGGGACTGTCCAGGACTCCCATGATCTACAATCTAGCTTTGTGGAGTAGCTAGCTGTGGGGCAGGGGTAAGGTGATCGATCACCTGGCATCCATTGCTGTTTGCCAGTCCTGGGATCTGGCTGAATGTTCTGATGGGACACAGCCAGGGTGTCCTCCGACCCCCCAAGCAGCTGCAAATGCCAAAAGAAGCAGCATTAGAGAGAGATTCCCACACACCTGGAGGCCACCTAACAGGGAAGAGCAAGTGCTGCTCCAGATGCAGCAGTGAGGAAAACCAAAGCCCGAGTCTGACGCCAGCATCTACCTCCAGTCTGACTGCAGTTCCACCTGCCCCACCGGGACGGGGCTGGGTCTCAGGACATCTCAGGCTGGATGATCAGAGCTAAGGGCCAGTGATGATGGCCTGGGGCTAGAGCCTCTTACAGAACTTGAAGAGACCTTCACAGGGCTGTCGGTGCAGACACACACATTATGCTGATTTGGGGTGTTGGCACAAAGGGAGTTTTGGGCCTAGAAAAAAAGAGCTGTAGCTACAGGGTCATGCCCTGAGGTGTGACCTCATCCAGCTGGTCCAAGATGGGACCACTGAGGTAGACATCACTGAGGGGAGAGTGGAGGACAGCATCCTTAGAGAACAGCCACCCAGCTCACAGGACAAGGGACACAAAGCCCATCTAAAGCCTGGGCAGGAGGCGCAGAAGTGTGTGTCCTGGGAGGATTCAGAGGCCACCAGGCGCCCAGCTCTCAGCTGGCCTGCAGCTCAGGATCTTCTAAAGCTCATCGCTCCACATCACAAGGCTCACTCCTTCTCTGCCCAGAGATTTGGGGTCCCCATCTTCTCCCACCTCCCTGGGCAGCTTCTGACTGCCACTGTCCTTCCTGGACCTGGGGGTTGAGATTGCCTCTTACTAGAAGCCAGCAGGGCACTCCATGCAATTCCCATCCATGTAGTATTGGCCTGATGGGCAGTCGATGAGGCAGAGGCTGGGGCAGTCGACTTTGCTGTTGTGGGAGAAGACGGGAGTCCCTGGGGGGTGCCCGGCAGAGGTCAGGGTGGGTCAGCTTGACACTGAGACCCTGCTCCATGACCACCATGTGAGAGTCTGCTGTAACAGTACGTCACTTCCAGTCTTCAATGACAATGGTTATTATAGCACAATATTGCAATTATTGGCAAATGATAGTAATATTCATCACGAAAAAGAATAAAAAATCAGTGAAAACACTGCACAATATGGCTGGAACTAGAATTATGCTGAGAGACACAAGTCAGTCACAAAAGGAAAATGAGAAGACAGTTAATATAAAAAAGGAAGGGAAAGTTTTTACATAGAATAAATATTGGAGGCTTAACAGGGGCAAGAAGGAAGGGTGAGAGGAGCAAGAAAATAAACTCAAGCATACATACACAAACAAAAATACCCCCAAAGTATTTATTTAGAAATCATACTTTCAAGCACTTAATTTACATAGAGTAAAAGTTAGACTTATAATATTATTCCTGCAAAAAAGGGAGTAAAAAATAAGACAGATTTGGAATAAAAATTATATCATCAATTAGAATGTGCCTATTAATTACTCTCGAGCTGGAAACAACACAGAGCTGCCCCTCATGTGTGTTTCTGAGGCTGTAAATTAAACAGGAGGAGACTGCCCCCCTTCTCCTGTGGAGCCAGTGGTGGATTTGAACCATGAGAGAAGCACTGCCGCTAGATCAGCAGTGCAGCTCCCTCCAGGCCATGCCACCAAAGCTGCCTACTGAAATGTTTAGCCACACATATGGATATCAGACTTTACAAGTATATGATTATACTGAAAATAAGAGAATAATAATAACATGTTATTATTTGCTGCGAAGTGGGGGGGGGGCGTGTAGGCTGGTTTCTGACTATGCAGTCCTCAGCACTGTCAGCCTCAGACACAGGTCATGGAACAAGAGCCACAGGTTGGCTGAGAGGGATCCAAGCCCCCAGAAACCTGACACTGTGAAACAACTACAACGGCTGTGTCCTCATCCCCAACCTCCTAGAATTTCAGGTGCTCAGAGCAGCAGGACAGAAGAGCAGTACTGACATTTCATCTGGTGAGCAATCATTTTACACACTGGAGAGCTGAGGCTGAAACAGCTCAGGATTACACATCGGGGAGCTGAGGCTGAGAGTCATAGCTGACCCTTCATTAGGTTTCCGAGGCTACAAATCACAAGGGACCTAGCACATCATTTCCCCACAAAGTAGATGGTGGATTTGTTCCACTAGAGAGGTGGGACCTTCAGGTTAGCCGCTCCCTGTAGCTCAGGTCATCTACTCCTAGTGTGTTCTGGGGCAAGTTATTAATATCACTCTGCTTCGGTTTGCTTTGGTTGGTGAAATTGAGATGTAATGCCTGCCTCCAAGAACTTTGGGCCATAAGCAAACTCTTAAGTTTCCTGCGACTAAATGCTGGGAGAATGGTAAATAAGGAAATCCAGACTTGTCCCTTGATATCAAAGAGAGACAGGCAATTCACAAAGGAAAACTAACACTCTATGGGATATATGACAACCCCTCCCGGGAGCGTGCAATTAAGAGGGGTTAGAACATAGATATAGGGACTGTAGGGTTAGAGAATGGGAGAACAGGGAGACTATGTGAAGGATGGGGGCCGAAAGTACAGTGAGGGAGAAGGGAAGAAGTCTGAAGATGAGTGAAAAACTTCAAGGAGTGTTAGATAAACCAAAAGTAAGAGAGCAATGGTGGGTGCCCCCTTCCCAGGGGGCACTTCCCGCCCTCGGTTCATACCCTGGGACTGACACCTACTGGTAGCACGATCTTAGCAAAGTAATTTCACCTGTCTGAGCTTAAATTCTTTAATCTGAAAAATTGAACACTGAAAGCAATGAGCAGCTTAGCCAAGAGAAGACAGAAGTGCCCACAGGTCCTGCAGAGAGCACGCCCTCACCCCATGGTGGTGGGGTGACTGACTCACCCGCAAGGATGACTGTGAACAGAGATGCCAAGGCCATCCAGAGCCCAGGTCCATGCATCCTGGAGCAGTGCTGGGAAAGACCAGGCGGAGGATGTGCAGGCTGCAGCATCCACAGACACACTACTCCCTGGGTAGCCGCCCAGGACCAATCAGATGCCAGGAAGTGGGAGGGGCCCAGGGACTGCTGGCCTCGGGGAGGAGCAACTGCAGGCGCTTCACTCTCCTGCGGTCCTGTCGGGCCTTCTCAGCTCATAGCTCAGTCAGCAGAGAGTGTGCTTGAGGCAGACTGGCTAGACCAGCGCCTGCTATGCAACTCACAGGCTGTGTAATTTGAGAGATGACTTCTGTCTCAGACTCCTCTGTAAAACATATAAGCTTTATGGTATGCCAACTTCACACAATTTATTGTGAGGTCCAATGACTTACAAATCCTCACAGCACTACTTACATATAAACGTGTGGCGTCATTATTACCATTAAGTTTCAATACGTGGAGCATTTGTTGAGGACCCCGGAGACAGAGACATGAAAGAGATGGCCGGTGTCCCATTACTAGTTACTATAAAGGGCTACACGACTAGCACAAAGTAAAAAAAGACAAAACCAATCCCCTCGAGCACATTTAAGGGTCTTGCTGCTAACTCAAATGCTGCACCTTGCTGGTGGTTCAAGTCCATGGGAGGAAGACGGGTAATCTCCTCCCGTGTAATTTACAGCCACAGAAATCCAATGGAGGGTCAATTAGGAGTTTGTTCCAACTAGAAACAATGCAGAGTTGAGCACCGGTTAATGGAATTTTCACAGGTACAAGTTCACTCATTTTCCTAGGAACCTTGTCAAGAAGTGTCATCTTTATGGTGAAGACACATAGGAGTCGTGCCATACAATAGTCTGTGTATAAATTACCCTTGTGTTAATTCTAGTTCTTATACTACTCTAGTCTTTGGTAAGAATAAATAAGTTTGCCTTCGAGGAAGTGCAACCAGGGTGCTCCTTAATAGCAAAGGATGGTGAAATTTCTTCTCACACACTTTGGGCCTGTTTTCAGAAGGGGCCAGTCCTTGGAACAAAATATCATACTTTGAAAATCAGAGGGTCAGATAAAGAGAAGACTCTCAATGAGATGGATTGACACAGTGACTGTAGCAGTGGGTTTGAGCATATCAGAGATGATGCAGGGTAGGGCAAGGCTCAGAACTGTTGTTTAGAGGGTTGCCGTGAGTTGTAGTCGACTCAGTGACACCTGACAATAACAACAACCTGTTCTCCTTACTGTTTACCAAATACACCCACTAACTTCCCTCATTTACCTGGTTCTGGGAGGAAGAGGTGGCAATAGTAGAGTTAAATTGTGGACATTGTACTTAATGTCATGAAACAAAAAAAAAAATGTATAAATGATTGAACAAGAACTTCGTTTATTTAGCCTTGAACACTAACGAAAGAAGACCAGAGGAGTTATGGGTTGATACAAAGAATATCATCCATGAAGAAAGCAAAAGGTCATTACAACGTTAGAGGAGGAAGAAAAGACCAGGATAGATGTCAGAAGAGACTCTGAATATTGCACTTGAGTGCTGAGAAACCAAAACAAAGGGAAGACAAAAGGAAGTTAAAGAGTTGAACAGAAGATTTCAATAGCAGCTCAGGAAGACAAAGCAAAGTATTATAATGAAATGTAGAGAGCTGGAATCAGAAAATCAAATGGAACAATCAGTCAGCATTTCTCAAGCTGAAGAAATCTAAGAATGAATTGAAACCTTGAGTTGCAATACTTAAAGAGGCTAAGGGCAAAATATTGAATGATCCAGAGAGCATCAAAAGATGGAAAGAATATATAGAGTCACTGTATCAGAAAGAAATGGCTGACACAGAGTCACTTCAGGAAGTAGCATATGATCAAAACCAATGTACTAAAAGAAAAAGTTCAAGCTTCTCTGAAAGAACTGGCAAAAAAATAAGGGCCAAGGAATTGATAGAATACCAACTGATATATTACAACAAACAGATGGAGCCTGGGTGCGCTCACCAGGTTGTGCCAATAAATCTGGAGGACAGATTTATTCTCATTTCCAAAAATGATGATCCAACAGAATGTGGAAATTATCGAAACTATATCACTAATTCACATGCAAGCAAAATCTTGCTGAAGATTATACAATAATGACTATAACAATACAGTGTCAGAGAACTGCCAGAAATACAAGCAGGGTTTAGAAGAGGCTGTGACACTAGGGATTTAATTGCCATTTAATGTCAAATGGATCTTGGCTGAAAGCAGAGTACCAGAAGAATGTCTATTTGTGTTTTGTTGACTCTACAAAGGCATTTAAATGTGAGGATTGCACCAGATTGTGGCTAGCATTGAGAAGGATGAGAATCCCATTACGTTTGATTGTTCTCATGTGAAACCTGTATCTAGACCAGGAGGGTGTTGTCTGAACAGAGCAAGGGAGCATTGCAGGTTCAAAATCAAGAAAAGAAGTGCATCAGGGTTGTATCCTTTTTTCACACATTTCAATCTATATGCAAAACAGATCATTCAGAAGGATGGACTTTATGAGGAGGAATGTGGCACCAGGACTGGAGGAAGACTTATCAACAACCTTCACTATGCAGATGATACAACCTTGCTTGCCAAAACTGAGAAGGACCTGAAGCATTTGCTGAAGAAGGTTGAGGACCGCAACCTTCAATATGGATTGAAGCTCAACATCAAGAAAACAAAAATTCTCACCACTAGATCAAAGGCAGTACCATGATAGATGGAGAAGAGATTGAAATTGTTAACAATTTCAGCTTGCTTATTTCCACAATCAACAATCTTTGCAACAGCAATCTGGAAATTAAAAGACAAATTGCATAAGGTAAATCTGCTGTCAGTGACCTCTCCAGAATGCTGAAGAGCCATGATGTCAATCTAGAGACTAAGGTGTGCCCAATTCAGCCCATGGCCTCTGCAATTACTTGCTATGCATAAGAGAACTAGACAATGACTAAAGATGACCAAAGAGAAATTGATGCCTTTGAGTTGCTGTTCTGGAGAAGAGTTTGAACATACCATGGACTACCAAGAGAACAAATCTGTACTGGAGAAGGTGTAACCAGGCTACTCATTGGAGCGAAAGATTTTTAACCTCTGCCTCACATACTTTGGGCATGTTGGCAGGAGGGACCAGTCCTTGGAGAAGGACATCATGCTTGTAAAAGTGGAGGGAATGCGGAAGAGAGGAAGACCTTGATGAGATGGATTGACACAGTAAAATAGGAGCAGGTGAATCGAGACAGTGAGATTGGGTCGAGATATGGCAGAGTTCAGAGCTATTGTGCATAGGGTCGCTATGAGTCTCAGGTGACTTGACAGAACATAACAACAACATGCTGTGTGCCAAGAATATGCTAACCTACATATGTGTATTAACTCTTTTTATCTTCATAGAAACTTTAAGAGGAAGATAGTTTTTGTGGAAGAGGGCCAAGAAACATGAAAAAAGCAATAAAAAACCCACCTCAAAAAAAGAACCCTTTGTCCTGGTTCATTCAGGTAAGGGTTAATAAGGCAAGAAATTACCCCTATTTCCTCCCCTACCCTTTTTATTCTAATAATCAATGTTGCATATATATTTGATTTTTGAAAAGAAAATTATTTTATGATGATTGTTAAAAGACACCTATATACTGAATTCAGAAATCTCTCATGCCCTCCTTCAGTTCTTCCTCCTTCCCTGGATGTAGCTATCATTTCTTTTTGATGAACATTATTAAATGGATAAATCCAGTGTTTAACTTCTAGTTTCCATTACAGAAGATGAGAATTCACATTCCTCTCTTCCTTCTAACTCTCACCTCACACACACTCATACCCTTCTTTTCTATCCATCCTTTTTTATTCAATGCGTCTTGCTACTTTGTACAGTAGTTGAGCACATGGTATGCAGGATGCTCTTCTGTAAAATATTTGATGAACAGACTTTTAAAATTTTATTTTCTTAATTTTAATCAACATTTACAGAGATTTTGGATTTTCATTCATTCATTGTTGCACTTTTTTCTTTACCCTCCTGCCCCCAGTTCGCTCCTCTCTTTGAAAAGCTAAGATAAACTTCTT
Source organism: Elephantulus edwardii (assembly GCF_000299155.1). Lineage (NCBI taxonomy): Eukaryota > Metazoa > Chordata > Mammalia > Macroscelidea > Macroscelididae > Elephantulus > Elephantulus edwardii. Next base: position 178,767 of record NW_006399885.1, on the reverse strand, counting down.
CCTTGGTATACAGTCCCCCCACTCCCAATACACTCTGCTATGCAACCTTAATTCTGGATTCTTGTGATAATCATAATATGCTATCATATATCACTTTTGAACTGTTCTCTCCCTCATCTTTTTTAAATAAAATTTATTTTTGTTTGAGTAATGATTTAGGAATCATATTCACTTTTAATATTAATCATTTATAGATATTTTGTTTTTTTACATTAATTGCCATTGATTAATGAAACATCTTGTTAAGGTTTTTTTTGTGTATTCATGCAAATGATCTATTTATTAATCTTGACCTCCCTCTCTCTCCTTTCTCATTCCTATTATCCCTCTAAAATTAATTCTATCTGTGTGTATACCTTTTCTTAGTTTGTTATAGTAGTGGCTGGGGGCTTTTTGTTACTCACACATGTGACTCAGTGTAATTGAATCTAGATTCATCTATTTTGTGGCTGTCTTTCAATGTTGTCCTTTTGATAAGTTCATTAGAATGCTGTGGTTTATTATGTGGTTTATGTATAAGTTTATTAGAAAGTTTTGGTGCTGGAGAAGAGTCTTGAACATACCATGGACTGCCAAGAAAACAAATAGGTCTGTCTTGGGGAGAAACCAAGTTGGTCCTTGGAGGCTAGGATTTTGAAGCTCCATATCACATACTTTGGGCTCATGGCCAGGAGAGACTGGTCCTTGGAGAAGGACATCATGTTCAGAAGGGTGAAGGGACAGCACAATAGAGGAATACCCTGGATGAGATGGATTGATACAGTAACTGGGGCAATGTGGATTGGTGTGTTAGAATCGGTGAAACTGGCTCAGGACATGGAAGGGTTCAGAGCTACTGTCCATAAGGTTGCTATACATTACAGGAGACTCAACAGCACATAACAACAACATTTTTTATTTAAACCTCTTGTTTGGAGTCAACAAGACCAGAGGAAGGCCTTTGTATTTAAAAGTTGGTATCTTATTTTGGAAGAACATTCTTCTAAGTGGTACAACACTCTTCTGTCAATTTGCTGTATCGAGGCCGCTATGATGCTGAACCTTGTATCATTGGGGTGTCAAATGCCATAACGATTACCCATGGTGCATAGTGTTTGGTGGAACTCCAGTTTAAGACAGATTTGGAAGCAGGAGTGGCATCCACTTTCTAAACAATCTGCCTCCGAAAACTCTATGAACTTCGAAAAACAACAATAGTTATAGAAAGGCTTCAGGTCTTTTATTCATAGGGTTACTATGAGTCGTGCTTGACTCGATGGCAGTCAACAATAACAACAACAACAACATCCATAATCATTAGGGAACTCTAGTGGTCCAGGGGGTTAGGAGTTGTGCTGCCAACCCAAAGGCAGATGGTTCAAATTCAACTAGTGCTCAACAGGAGAAAGATGAGCGCCGTGTCCTCCTGTGTAATTTATAGCCTCTGAAAACCTGCTGGAGAGTCAGCTATAAATTGGTTCAGATTCAGATAGCACATGACGATAACATCCATAAACATTACTTACAATCTCATTTACAAAATAGCCTATTCATTAAAATTTTTTAGTTTGCAGTTATATTGAAGGCATCTTCAATCTCCTCTTTTGTTATAAAACTGCTGTTGTTACTTGATTCAGGTTCATAACATCCCTTCATAGGTTTTCTGATGCTATACATCTTCATGGGAGGAGCCTGTGGAGCAGCTGGTGGCTTTGAACAGCTTACTTTACAGCGAGAGGTCCGACACATTACCCAGGATACCACCAGAGCTTTCCTGTTACATGCCTGTTTAATCCGTCTAATTTTATTTCATTTAATAGGTGATGTATTTCTAGAAATCTGTTAATTCTGTCCTGGGAAATATTTATTGACGTGCAATTTTCCATTGTATCCTCTTTATCTTTGTTGGATCTGCTGTAGTTCTTGAGCCCAAAGGAATAAGAGACACATGCTATCACAAGTGAGGTTCCTTATTGGCTGCTTAGCGAGGGATCCCAGCAGCATGTCAGGATTCTCCCTCCCCTAACTTCAGCTAGCTGCTTTTATACCCTTACTGATCCCCCACCCTCACCCTGCCCAGAAGCTGGGCTACGTGGACCCAGGCTACAGTATCCTGCTGTTGACATATTTCTATGTGTACAATGATATGGTCACGGGTACAGTTCAAAACGTCTACATCTTGGGTTTATAAACAATGTTGTTGTTGTTGTTGTTTAATGCCGTCGAGTCGTAGACAACTCATAGCGACCCTATGAATGAACAGCCTGAGCACTGTTCGTACATAGAGTTTCCAGAGGCAAGCCGTTTCGGAAGTGGATGCCGACAATAGCAGCTACTATTTCGGGAAATGAGTCAGGACAAAACTTTAGGACTCAGAGCAGAAATTTTCCACACACAGGGACTAGTTATTCAAATGGAATGAGTGCTACATAAAATGGAGTCTATTTGGCTTCTCAGTAATATCCCCATTTTATTTTTTTTAATTTTGGTTGTTAGCATTCTTCCTCTCTTTTTCTTTGTCAGCTTAGTGAATGGTTTATCTCCTTTGTTGATCCTTTCTTTCTTTTTTTTTACTGTGGAAAAGATTTATTAGTCTGTATGAGTTGGGTTTGGTAAGCTATTGGCTATTTGTAACAGTGAATTATCAAGGCTTTCATTACAATAGTACACATCAAAATCTGGAAGACTTTCTCAAAATGTCATTTAGTGTTTCCCCCCAGATTTCTCAAAACATAGAAATAGGGGCTTCTGACTATTAGCTAGCCATTTACAGAGGTCAAAAGATACTTTCATAAACATTATACAAGTTATGACTGATGTATGTGGACAGACACTTTTGAAATATTTAGGGGGAAAAGGGAGTTGATTTTGACAGTTGTTAGAACAACGTGAGTTAAATACTTTTCATGTCCTTCTGAAACCAAAATGGAGGAAAACCTTTACCATCACTCTGCCAACCACAGCATGACTAAAAATCATGCAGAAGGGTCATGAATGAATGTTGTTGTTGTTGCTATGTGCCGTTGAGTCGCTTGCGATTCATAGCGACACTATGTACAGCTGCCCTAAACTCTGCTCTGTCCTGTGCCAATCACACTGTCTCTGACACTCCCATTCCAATTACCCCAGTCACTGAATCAATCCACCTCATAGAGGGCCTTCCTCTCCTGCACCGTCCCTCCACCCTACTAAGCATGATGTCCCTCTCCAAGGACCGGTCCCTCCTTACAACATGTCCTAAGTATGGTAGACGAAGCCCCAGAATCCTTGCCTCCAAGGAGCCGCCAGTTTAACCCTTTCCAGGATGAATCTGTTTGTTTTCCTAGCAGTCCATGGTACCCTCAATACTCTTCTCCAGCACCACAGCTCAAAGGCATCAATTCTCCTTCTATCGTCCTTAGTCATTGTCCAACTCTCTGATGATGCATAGCAAGTGATCGCAAAGACCATGGCCTGTATCAGACACATCTGAATCTTCAGAGAGACACCATTGCTCTTCAGAACTTTGGAGAGGTCCCTAACAGCAGACTTTCCCATCACAATACGTCTTTCAGTTTCCTGGCTACTGGTGCCGAGAGTGTTGACTATGGAGCCAAGCAAACTAAAGCTGTGAACAGTCTCAATCTCTTCACTATCCATCCTGATGCTGCCAATTGGCCCAGTGGTGAGAATCTTTGTCTTCTTGACATTGAGCCTCAGTCCATACTGAAGGCTGCACTCCTTGACCCTCTGCAGCAGGTGCGTCGGGTCCTTCTCAGTTTCAGCAAGCAGGGTTGTGTCATCTGCACATTGTTGATAGATCTTCCACCAATCCTGATGCCGCATTTCTCCTCATAGAGCCCAGCCTCCCGGATAATCTGTTCTGCATACAGGTTGAAAAGGTATGGAGACAGGACACCCACAGAATTAAAACCCCAGTTATTATGCAAGTGAGTTACTCAACTATGTAAATTAAAAAGAAAGCTCAAACTTTTTAAACATATCACTGCTTGTTTAGAAGCAACATCATAACAAATAGATTTAATTCTAAGTTGTCTGGGGCTTTCTGTAATGAGACTCAAAATACTAAAACAGAATCTGTCAGCAAACATCCTAGAAAAGCTGTGGAATCATGCTCTTTATTATTCCTGAATGACAATTTGCCAGATTTGATGATCTAAGTGTACTTCCTAGTGTTTTGAGGAGTTCTAGATACCAAATAATTAAATAATTAGTAGGCGTATTTGAGGGGAAAAGGAGATCAAAACCAGATCTTGTACCAACATATACCAAATATATGTATTTTCTTTAAAAAAAATACATAATAAATTGAAATCATAAAATCAAATGTACTTATAAAGGTATACCTATTTTATGTTTCATTAAAAACTGTAGACTACAAACTGCATGCTTGCTGTAACATGTTACCTGGGAATGCCAGTGAGAGGAATTTCCTGCAATTATTTATCTTTATAATATAAAACAAATTTGTGTGAACTGCAAGGTCCCTAAAATATATGTACAAACTACAAGGTCCCTAAGATAGTTAAAGAGTTTATATACAGAAAGATGTCACTGTCTGAGCAAAAAGGCAAGAGATGGAATTTCCCAGAGTTTATAACACAGAAGAGTAACCACCACACGTGCCTCCTCCATGACCTCTTCTCTGTGTGATAGTTTTCCTCCTCTATTCTGGCTCTCACTTTCCCGCAGTCCAGGGGTCTGAATGATCTTTTCAACTAGTGCTGCAAAGGCACATTCGTTGTACACCATCACGGGGTTTGCCCTTGCCTCAGTAAATAACACGGAATGCTTCCGTGCCAATTTCAGGCCTTCATTTCTATCAGCTTCACGGTTTCCCTTATCAATTTTATTTCCAACTAACATGTTTACTGTGTTATTTCTCGTGCAGTATGTTTCCAATTCATTTAACCAATTATCAAGTTTGACAAAGCTGTCTCCTCTTGTGATGTAATTAACTAATGTAACACCCAGTGCACCTCTCTAATAACTGGGAGTGAATGTTCTGAACCTCTTCCAGCCAGCAGTATCTCATATTGCCAGTTTAGCCTTGTTTCCATCCACTGAAGTGGTTTACACCTTAAAGTCAACACTTATTATTGCTGCAGGTTCTGGATCAAAAGTATCATCTGTGACCATCAAGAGCAGGCTGGACTCGTGCACCACACTCTCGCCAATCACAAGCATCTTAAGCATCCCCCCATCCTGACCTAACCCAGCTCCTACCCAGCTGGCCGTCTGGGTTCTCCTCTCTGCTGATCCTTTCAAAGAACTAAATTTTGGTCTTGTTGATTAATTTTGTTTTCCCATTTCTCTCGTTTGTGTCTTAATATTTATGATTTCCTTTTCCTTGATAGCTTTGATCTCCTCTTGCTCTTCCATTTCCATTCATTCATGTTGTCTGATAAAGTCATTGGTTTTGCGTTTTTCTTCTTTTTTAAACATAAACATTTATTGATCTTTATAAATTTGCTCTGAGTGCCATTTTGGCTACGTCTCATAGCTTTTGAGCAATTTTTCTTTCATCCTCATTTGATTCTAAAGGTTTTTTAACGTTGTACTTTTTATTCTTATGTGACCCAGTAGGTTTTAAGTAGTGTATTATTTAATTCTTGTGATGTATTTGGCATTTATTTCTCATGATTCTTTCTGATATTGATTTCTACCTTCACATCTTTATGATCAGAGAAGATACTTTGCATTTTGTTTTGTTTTGGTGTTGTTTTATGTTTATTTGTTTGGGGTTGTTTTAGTTGCTAGTTTAGCTTTAGGACCCAATAAGTCTTGTTTTTGAAGTATTGAGGCATATATTAAACCCAGAAAAACCCATTGTTTCCCAGTCAACTCTTAGCAATTCTCTCCCGAGCTTTCAAGTCTGTGTATCTTTATGGGAGGAGTCAACCTATCTTCAGACTCCTGCTCGTACACTGAGGTTAGCATCCCAATACACATCACACAACACCACTAGGAGATGGATGTGTGTCAGAGGATGATAGTTCTGGCTGACTTGCTTGGTTTATCATACTGAGAGTTTCACCCTCTTAGGGCTTCATCTAACCTGGGACAAGTGTTGCCCACCACTCTTCCTTCCTATTTTGTTCACTGCATTTTTCTACCTCTGGCTGTACATGCTGTGAAGTTTTCTTTTGGACTGCTCACCTAAAGATGACTGTAATCCACAAATAGTTATTATGCTCTGCCTTGCAGGCTGTTAGGTCACAAACAATACAGGATTCTTTCTGTTCCCACTGGTTTTTTAAAAAATATTTTTTACAGCATATTCTTCCCATTTCTTCCTCTCATTCATTCATTGTTACACATTTTTCTCCTTGCCCACTCCTCCGCCCCATTCACTTTTCTGCCTCTTCTGATATGGAACACCTTGTGGGTTCAAACCACTGACTTTGCAGTTAGTAATTTAGTGCTTAGGCCACCCAGGGCTTTACTGGAGCGGCTAATAGACCAGGTCAGATTTTAAAATCTAAAATAAAATTTTTAAAAATTTTAGACCAGGTCAAAATACTAAAGTCATGGAATTCAGAGTTCATCAAGTCTTAATGAAACTTGAGAAAATGCCCTTGAAACCTATAAACCTTAATAATATGACAGTGAGTCCACATGTTCATCCTGCTTTTTGATGTAACACAATTCAACAGGACTTGCTCATCATACTGTACTATTAAATATTAAAAATCTACCTACCTGCTTGGTTGACCTTCAATTAACCATGAACACCAGGACTGTTTTCAAGGACTTGGTTCCTGCTGACAGCATGTCCAAAATAAGTGAGAGGAAGTCTGACAATTTTTGTTCCTAAGGAGCACTGGGCCTTTCTTCTACAACAGATTGGCCTGTTCCTTAAGTTCAGTACTCTGCAATATCATAATGCGTTCCCATGGGGTATGACTCACAGCAACCCTGAACAGCAGATCTGAACCCTGTCCTATCCTGTGTCATCTTCATCTCTGACATAGTCGTATCTATTGCTTCCATCACTGTGTCAGTCCATCTCGTTAAGGAGCTTATGCACCCTTTTCCAAATATGAATAACCCCTTCTAACAACATGCTCAGTATATGTGAGGCCAAGCTTTGCTGTCCTTGTCTCTAAGGAGCACTCTGGCTATGCTTTTATCAAAGGCCAATATACTTCTGTCATCTTTATTCATTGTCTAGTTTTCAGATCCATGGATAGTGATAGGAAAGGCCATGACCTAAATCAGGTGCACCTTTGTCTTTAAACTTATCTAGTTGCTCTTCAGTACTTTGGAGAAGTCCTGACAGCAGACTTTCCCGTTGCAATACGCCTTTTTATGGTTGCATAGTGGAGTGTACTCGGGACGGGAGTGGGGGATTCTACACCAATGAAACAATTTTTCTTTTACTTTTCAAAGAGAAGAGCAAACTAGGAATAAGGGTGAGCAGGGAGAAAAATGCAACAGTGAATTTATGAGAATAAAAAAAAAATCTCTGTAAACGTTCATTAAAATTAATTTTTAAATATTTTTTAAAAAATAAAAACACCATGGCCCACTTGAGGGTGGTCAACTTCAACCAGCTTTACAAGGAGAAGGCTTATTTATGATATTTATGGTACAAAACCAATTCCAGTGAGGTCAAAATATAAATACCAAACCTAGCCTTCAACCTTGACCTAAACACTAACTTGGAATCCCAAACCCAAACTCTAAGTGACTAAACTCTGCACAGCTCTGCCTATCCACAACCTAAAACCCCAAGACCTAAATATAAACTTAGCCCTAAAACTTCTAAAGTCTTAATGACAAACCCTTAACTGTAAATACAAAGTCCATCTAAACCCCAAAACACTAACCAAATCCCTAGCAAGCTGACCTGTGCCCCAATATCCTTCACTCAGCCTCTGAACTCTTCCTAGTGTCTTAACCCCTCCTAATCTTTCTTCAGACCTATTAACCTCGTAGGTGAATGGCAGAAACCAAATGCTGGAACCCAGAAGCAAGTTCAATTCCTCCAGTGCATACTATACTCATTACCATACCATGTTGCTGTTGTTATTGTTGTTGTTATGTGCCATGGAGTTGCTTCCGACTCATAGCGACCCTATGTACAACAGCCCTAGACCCTTCTGTATCCTGTGCCAATTGCACTGCCTCTGACACACCCATCCCAATTACCCCAGTCACTGAATCAATCCACCTCATAGAACGTTTCCCCCTCCTGCGCCGTCCCTCCACCCTCCC
>NW_006399885.1:168173-170189 GCF_000299155.1 Elephantulus edwardii | reverse complement strand
ACTAAAGTTGTTAACAATCTCAATCTCTTCATGATCCATCCTGATGCTGCCAATTGGTCCAGTGGTGAGAATCTTGTCTTCTTGACATTGAGCTCCAATCCATAGTGAAGGTTTTAGTCCTTGACCCTCTGGCAGCAAACATTTCAGGTTCTCCTCAGTTTCGGCCAGCAGGGTTGTGTCATCTGCATAACGCAGATTGTTGATAGATCTTCCACCAATCCTGACGGCACACTTCTCCTCATAGTGCCGAGCCTCTCGGATAATCTGTTCTGCATACAGGTTGAAACGGTATGGAGAGAGGACAATTCCCTGGCATACACCTTTCCCAATTTTGAACCGTGCAATGTTTCCTTGCTTTGTTCTGACGATTGCCTCTTGGTCCAAGTGTAGGTTTCACATTAGCATGACCAAGTGTTCTGGGATTCCCGTTCTTCTCAGAGTCAGCCACAGTTTGTTATGGTCCACACAGTCAAATGCCTTTGCATAGTCAATGAAACACACATATAAATTCCTCTGGTATTCCCTGCTTTCAGCTAAGATCCATCTAACATCAGCTACAATATCCCTAGTACCACAACCCCTTGTAAATCCAGCCTGGACTTCTGACAGTTCTCTGCTGATGTGCTGTTCCAGTCGTTTTTGGATAATCTTCAGTAATATCTTGCTTGCATATGAAATCAATAATATTGTTCTATAGTTTCCAGACCCTGTTGGGTCACCCTTCTTTGGGATGGGAACAAATATAGATCTCTTCCAGTCATTTGGCCAAGTGGTTGTTCTCCAGTTTTCTTGGCACAACTTGGTGAGCATGTCCAGGACAGCATCTGTTAGCTGAAATACAACAATTGGTATACCATCTATTCCTGGGGCCTTATTTTTTGCGATACTATACTATACTATACTATACTATACTAAACTAATTCCTCACATTATAATTACAGAGAAATTGTGAGATGAAGTCCAGAACAGAGGGAATGAACGCATTTCCAAAGGTGTTTGTTTTGTTTTGTTTTTTACAAAAAAGAATAACATGCCTGTCCAAGAGAAAGGAGAATATGCCTTCGAATGTGTATGGAAGCTTGGTTGATGCATGTAAACTTCCCCATACCTTCTGTTGCCTCCAAACAAATATAATGTGCCCCTATGGATATGTCATCTTGTGTGGTGGATCTAATACTAGTTTATGTGATTTCTTCCCTGTAGATAACACATTTTCTTGGGCAATTGTATGTGTGTTTTAATACTAGTTTATTTACAAGTTTAGAATACATTGCTTTTGAGAAGTCTTCCAATTTTCCTCATCCTCCCTTCAAATTGTACAACTCCATAATTAACCCCTCCTCCCCCTGCACATCGTCTTCTCTCTCCTTCCACCTTCCCCCACCCCCTCTTGGATCCTTCTACAATAATGGTTTCATACTCATTCTACAATAATGGGTTTATACAAGATTTGTCCTTTTGGGACTGAGTTAGTTCACTCAGCATAATGCTCTCCAGTCCCTCCCAAATTAGGTAAAAATTTACAAAATCATTACTCCTGCATGGTGCATAGTATTCCATTGTGTGAATGTACCATAATTTCTTAATACATTCTATTGTGGTTGGACATCTGGACTGTTTCCATGTTCTTTCAATGCTGAATAATGCTGCTATGAACATTGGTGTACAAATCTCTATTTTTGCTCATTGTCTCGGGATATATTTCAAGCCATGGAATAGCTGAATCATATGGAATGTCTATGTTCAGCTTTTTGAGGAAGGACCAAACTGCCTTCCAGAATGGTTGTACCATTTTACAACCCCACCAACAGTGTATAAGGGTGTCTTTCTCACCACATCCTCTCCAACATTTACTTGCTGCCCTGTTATACTTTGCCACTGTTACTGGAGTGAAACAGTACTTCACTGTAGTTTTGAGTTGCATCTCACTTATTGCCAGTGATTTTGAGCATTTTCTTCGTGTGTCTGTTTGCCATTTGCATATCTTCCTCTGTGAAAATTCTTTCCATGTCTTTT